>NW_025395824.1:0-4817 GCF_016433145.1 Gracilinanus agilis | reverse complement strand
ACTTCACCCTGTTTGCCTCAGTTTCCTCATCTGTCAAATGAGCTGGAAAAGGAAATGGAAACCACTCCAGTGTCTTTGCCCAGAAAACCCCAAATGAGGTCACTAAGAGTCCGACAGGATTGAAAATGACCGAAAATGACAGGGAAGTCCCAGAATCCACATTCCTCCTTTTGTGGGGAAGCACACTTTGGACATTTGAAGCCCATCCTCTAAGAGATAGTGGAAAGTGCAGTGGTTCAATAGTCAATGGACTTGGGGTCAAATCCTCCCTGTTACTCACTACCTGTGTGATACTGGGCAAGTTGCTAAACCTCTGTGGGTCTGTTTCTTCTAATAAAAATGGGAAGGATAGAGTAAATGGTCTCTAAGGTCACTTGCTTTCTGAGATCAATATATACTATTTTCCTTCACACATTTTCCATGTCTTCCACGCATAGACTTTCCCAGTGCCTGGAATTTACTCCCTCATTTTTTTAATCCCTTACCTTCTGTTTTAGAATCAATTCTGTGTATTGGTTCCAAGGCAGAAGAGTGATAAGGGGTAGGCGATGGGGGTCAAGTGACTTGCCCGGGGTCACATAGCTAGGAAGTGTCTGAGGCTGGATTTGAACCCAGGACCTCCTGTCCCTAGGCCTGGCTCTCAATCCATTGAGCCCCCCAGCTGCCCCCCAAGAAGCTTCTTGAGGGCAGGAACCATTTCCCATTTCTCTTTTACCTCACCATGCTTAGCCCAAAGGAGACACTTGTTCAGTGGAACCACGCTCTGGTTAAGTCCTTTGTTCCCTGCAAACCGCTATTATTTAGTTGAAAGAAAACTGGGTCTGGAGGCAAAAGGTCAGGGTTGGGAGGGAAAGGGTTGAACAGCTTCTTTTTTTCTCTACTCCTTCGTTTTCTCATCTAGTAAGATCGGGATTCTACTGCTTACATTGATGACTTTCTAAAGTTGTTGCAAGGATTGAAAAAATACTTGCTAAGAGCTGATTGGCGGGGGCAGCTGGGTGGCTCAGTGGATAGAGAGCCAGGTCTGGAGACAGGAGACCCTGGGTTCCAATCTGGCCTCACCTTAGCTGGGTGACCCTGGGTGAGTCGCTTAACCCCAACTGTCTAGCCCTTACTGCTTTTCTGCCTTGGAACTCATACTTAGTACTCATTCTAAGACAGAAAGTAAGGGTTTAAAAAATGGAAAGAAAGGGAGGCAGCTAGATGGCTCCATTGGATTGAGAACCAGGCCTGGAGATGGGAGGTCCTGGGTTCAAATGTGCCCTCAGACACTTCCCAGCTGTGGGAATCTGTTCATTGGTTTTCAGGAGATACACAATTCACATTTTCTTTGTGCATTTTAACTCAGATATTAAGATTGCTGAATCTTGCGAGAGTGAATTTAAACTATATTAGAACTACAAAAGAAAAGTCAATCCAGGTTAATAAGTTTTCTCCCTTAATCATCTTCCAAGACATATCTGATCTCTGAGCCTTTAAGAGAAAGTAGTTCCATCTTATATTTTGGCAAGTCACTTTTTCTGGGAGAGTCATTTAACCCCCATTGCCTAGTCCTTACTGTTCTTCTGGTTTAGTACCAATACATGGTGTGTGTGTGTGTGTGTGTGTGTGTGTGTGTGTGTGTAGAACTGATTAAGAAGGCATAAGGGGTTGCTAGATAGTTCAGTAGTTAGAGCCCTGAGCCTAGAGTCAGCCTCAAATCCAGCCTTAGACACTAGCTGGGCGACCCTGGGCAAGTCACTTAACTTGTTTGCCTCAGTTTCCTCATCTGGAAAAGGAGATGGAAAAGGAAATGGTCAACCGCTCCAGGATCTCTGCCAAGAAAATCCCACATGTGGTCGTGAAGAGACAACAAGGAGAGAAGGTTTAAGGTTTTAGGGATCCCGGAGTACTTTGCATTTTAATAAAGGATACAGAGAAACCTGAAAGTCTAACTCTCTGAGGAATGACTTTCTAACAGAAGGATTTCAGGCAGTGGAATCATGCATTTGGCAGAGAGTCGATGCCGCCGCCCCATCTTCTTTTCCCTGCCCTCTTCCCGGAGGACCCCAAAAATCCCCTCTCAGCAGTGCCCTGGAAGCACGTTGACTCTCTGGCTGCTTGGTTGGTGGCCAGAGCTGCAGGAAATGGCTCCACAAGGGTGGAGCTGGAGACCAGGAGCCAGGAGAACCTTTTTCCAAGCCTGTCAGGCAAAGCCAAAACATCATGGAGCTTAATTGGATCCAGTTTCCCCAGGGCTTTGGGCTGGGAGGTCTGGTTAATTCCTTCACTGGCTCAGTTTGTCCCACCCACTCCCTGACCAGCTGCAGTCAGTCTGGCTTCTTCATGTCCCTCCCTCTGACCTTAAACATAAGCACAATGGACAGTCACCTAAGAGGATGGGATCCGATGCCTAATCAAGCTTCCCTCCTCACCTTGAGACAAACGGTTGCTATAAACTATATAAAAAGGATTTAGAATCAGGGGGCCTGGGTTCAAATACAACCCATGTGACCTTGGGTAAATGACTTCTCCTTTATTGGTCTTGCTTAGCTTGGGATTGGACTAAAGTCCCTTCCAGTCTTGGCCAAGTAGGTGGCCCAATGGATAGAGCACGGGACAGGGAATCAGGAAGACTCATCTTTGTGAGCTCAAATCTAGCCTCAAACACTTCCTAGCTATGTGACCCTGGAAACGTCACTTCACCCTGTTGGCCTCAGTTTCCTCCTCTGCAAAATGAGCTGGAGAAGGAAGTGGCAAACCACTGCAGGATTACCACCAAGAAAACCCCAAATGGGTCACGAAGAGTTGGACCCATCTCAGCAACAACAATGACCCTTCTAGTTTTAGAACCTATGATCCTAGATTTCCTACTCTTACTCCTGTGCCTCACTTACTGTCAAAGTGCCTGAAATTCTACCATTAGAGAGTAATTCCTTTGAGTCCATAAAGCTTTTCCATCTTCCCAACGTCCTAGGGGATTAGTTAACATCAAATCTGGCAAGACATTTGCAGCAGTAACACAAGATGGAAGTCTAGCAGGAATAAAGGAGATGGTTGAGAAGGGCTAGGACAGAGGAGGGAACGAAATCGATGGGAGGGAAGAAAGTAGATGCACAGGTAGGTTTGGTTTTTGTCCAGAAGTGAGGGATGGGGGAAATTGGGGAAGATGGAGAGAGGTACCATGGTTACTTCCAGGGAACAAGGATGCTGAGGCATGTGGGATTCGTTCTCATGGATGTCCGCAAGGTGGCGCAATAATCGCACACAGCTTTTTCCAATTACTCAAGAGAAAAAAATAACACCCCAAGAGAGCTTGTAGTTCTTTTGGTGGTTCTTCATAAATTTGGGGCTCTTGGAAACTTAGACCATATGAACCCACCCATGAGAACCTATTAGAAGCAGTGGCGAACTCTCTGGACGTGACGATTGTGTTTGGGTCGAGGTTCAGACCTCCACTGCTTAAGGCCAACCCAAGTGTGTCACATCCATTATGGAGAAGAAATATGGCACAGCCCAATGGTTCCCAACCTTTTTTTTTTTTTTTTCAGCTTTTACCTTCCATCTTACAACCTATACTGTGTATTGATTCCAAGGCAGAAGAATGGTAAGGGTGAGGCAGTGAAGGTCCAGTGACTTGCCCAGGGTCACACAGCTAGGAAGTGTGTGAGATCAAATTTGAACCCAGGACCTCCCATCTCTAGGCCTGACTCTCCTGAGCCACTCAGCTGCCCCTGGTTCTCAGTCTTTTTGAGTTTGAAGTCTTCTTTATAACATTGAAAATTTCTCACCTACCTCCACATAATAGCATTTGTATCATTATTATCCACTGATTGAGAAAATAACAAAAAATTATTGTGAATTCAGTAACCCTTAAATGACAGGGCAAGTAGGTGACACACTGGATTGAGCTCTGGGCCTGGAATCAGGAAGTCTTGCATTCAAATCCAACTTCAGACACTTTACTAACTGTGTGATCCTGGGCAAGTCATTTGACCTTATTTGCCTCAGTTTCCTCATCTGAAAAATGAGCTGGAGAAGGAAATGGCAAACTACTCCAATAGATTTGCCAAGAAAACCCCAAAAGGGATCATGAAGTGTGTGATATTTCTGAAAAACAACAAACTCTTAGATGAATTAGTATTTTATTAGTCATGATATCTTGAACATGTTAGTATATATTTGTATAACATATACTTTATTTAGTCTAAAGAAGGTTTATTGTTTTTCCAACTGGAGATTTTACTGGTGGAGTTAAAAACTCTTTCTACCAACAGAATTATAGATTTATAGCTGGAAGGGATCCTTATGTGACACTTACTCTGCAATTTACAATTGTAGTGACTTTTCCAAGGTTGCAAAGCCATTAGGTGTCAGATTCAGGACCTGGATCCAGGACTTTCTGACTCTGAGACTAGTTTCCTATCTACTAACCTACAGCTGCCCCAGAATATTTATTTGTGGGAATAGCTAGGTGGCACAGTGGATTAAAAAAAAAAGAAGGAAGGAAAGAAAGAGAGAAAGGGAAGGAAGGAAGGAAGAAAGGAAGGAGAAAGAGAGAGAGAGGGAAGGAAAAGAGGGAGGGAAGGAGGAAGAAAGGAAGAAAAGTAAGGGAGAAAGAAAGGAAGAGAGAAAGAAAGAGAGAAAGGAGGAAAGAAAGAAAGAAAAGAAAGAAAGAAAAGGAAAGGAAGGAAGGAAGGGAGAGAGACGGAAGGAAAGAAAGAAAGAAGGAAGAATTCTGGGAGTTTTTCATCACCTGATTTGCTGTCAACATAGGACTTTTCACACTCATCCTCATGTTCCTTGTGACATTCTCATTTGAAGGTGGCAACAGACTT
>NW_025395823.1:0-4827 GCF_016433145.1 Gracilinanus agilis | reverse complement strand
ACTTCACCCTGTTTGCCTCAGTTTCCTCATCTGTCAAATGAGCTGGAAAAGGAAATGGAAACCACTCCAGTGTCTTTGCCCAGAAAACCCCAAATGAGGTCACTAAGAGTCCGACAGGATTGAAAATGACCGAAAATGACAGGGAAGTCCCAGAATCCACATTCCTCCTTTTGTGGGGAAGCACACTTTGGACATTTGAAGCCCATCCTCTAAGAGATAGTGGAAAGTGCAGTGGTTCAATAGTCAATGGACTTGGGGTCAAATCCTCCCTGTTACTCACTACCTGTGTGATACTGGGCAAGTTGCTAAACCTCTGTGGGTCTGTTTCTTCTAATAAAAATGGGAAGGATAGAGTAAATGGTCTCTAAGGTCACTTGCTTTCTGAGATCAATATATACTATTTTCCTTCACACATTTTCCATGTCTTCCACGCATAGACTTTCCCAGTGCCTGGAATTTTCTCCCTCATTTTTTTAATCCCTTACCTTCTGTTTTAGAATCAATTCTGTGTATTGGTTCCAAGGCAGAAGAGTGATAAGGGGTAGGCAATGGGGGTCAAGTGACTTGCCCGGGGTCACATAGCTAGGAAGTGTCTGAGGCTGGATTTGAACCCAGGACCTCCTGTCCCTAGACCTGGCTCTCAATCCATTGAGCCCCCCAGCTGCCCCCCAAGAAGCTTCTTGAGGGCAGGAACCATTTCCCATTTCTCTTTTACCTCACCATGCTTAGCCCAAAGGAGACACTTGTTCAGTGGAACCACGCTCTGGTTAAGTCCTTTGTTCCCTGCAAACCGCTATTATTTAGTTGAAAGAAAACTGGGTCTGGAGGCAAAAGGTCAGGGTTGGGAGGGAAAGGGTTGAACAGCTTCTTTTTTTCTCTACTCCTTCGTTTTCTCATCTAGTAAGATCGGGATTCTACTGCTTACATTGATGACTTTCTAAAGTTGTTGCAAGGATTGAAAAAATACTTGCTAAGAGCTGATTGGCGGGGGCAGCTGGGTGGCTCAGTGGATAGAGAGCCAGGTCTGGAGACAGGAGACCCTGGGTTCCAATCTGGCCTCACCTTAGCTGGGTGACCCTGGGTGAGTCGCTTAACCCCAACTGTCTAGCCCTTACTGCTTTTCTGCCTTGGAACTCATACTTAGTACTCATTCTAAGACAGAAAGTAAGGGTTTAAAAAATGGAAAGAAAGGGAGGCAGCTAGATGGCTCCATTGGATTGAGAACCAGGCCTGGAGATGGGAGGTCCTGGGTTCAAATATGCCCTCAGACACTTCCCAGCTGTGGGAATCTGTTCATTGGTTTTCAGGAGATACACAATTCACATTTTCTTTGTGCATTTTAACTCAGATATTAAGATTGCTGAATCTTGCGAGAGTGAATTTAAACTATATTAGAACTACAAAAGAAAAGTCAATCCAGGTTAATAAGTTTTCTCCCTTAATCATCTTCCAAGACATATCTGATCTCTGAGCCTTTAAGAGAAAGTAGTTCCATCTTATATTTTGGCAAGTCACTTTTTCTGGGAGAGTCATTTAACCCCCATTGCCTAGTCCTTACTGTTCTTCTGGTTTAGTACCAATACATGGTGTGTGTGTGTGTGTGTGTGTGTGTGTGTGTGTGTGTGTGTGTGTATAGAACTGATTAAGAAGGCATAAGGGGTTGCTAGATAGTTCAGTAGTTAGAGCCCTGAGCCTAGAGTCAGCCTCAAATCCAGCCTTAGACACTAGCTGGGCGACCCTGGGCAAGTCACTTAACTTGTTTGCCTCAGTTTCCTCATCTGGAAAAGGAGATGGAAAAGGAAATGGTCAACCGCTCCAGGATCTCTGCCAAGAAAATCCCACATGTGGTCGTGAAGAGACAACAAGGAGAGAAGGTTTAAGGTTTTAGGGATCCCGGAGTACTTTGCATTTTAATAAAGGATACAGAGAAACCTGAAAGTCTAACTCTCTGAGGAATGACTTTCTAACAGAAGGATTTCAGGCAGTGGAATCATGCATTTGGCAGAGAGTCGATGCCGCCGCCCCATCTTCTTTTCCCTGCCCTCTTCCCGGAGGACCCCAAAAATCCCCTCTCAGCAGTGCCCTGGAAGCACGTTGACTCTCTGGCTGCTTGGTTGGTGGCCAGAGCTGCAGGAAATGGCTCCACAAGGGTGGAGCTGGAGACCAGGAGCCAGGAGAACCTTTTTCCAAGCCTGTCAGGCAAAGCCAAAGCATCATGGAGCTTAATTGGATCCAGTTTCCCCAGGGCTTTGGGCTGGGAGGTCTGGTTAATTCCTTCACTGGCTCAGTTTGTCCCACCCACTCCCTGACCAGCTGCAGTCAGTCTGGCTTCTTCATGTCCCTCCCTCTGACCTTAAACATAAGCACAATGGACAGTCACCTAAGAGGATGGGATCCGATGCCTAATCAAGCTTCCCTCCTCACCTTGAGACAAACGGTTGCTATAAACTATATAAAAAGGATTTAGAATCAGGGGGCCTGGGTTCAAATACAACCCATGTGACCTTGGGTAAATGACTTCTCCTTTATTGGTCTTGCTTAGCTTGGGATTGGACTAAAGTCCCTTCCAGTCTTGGCCAAGTAGGTGGCCCAATGGATAGAGCACGGGACTGGGAATCAGGAAGACTCATCTTTGTGAGCTCAAATCTAGCCTCAAACACTTCCTAGCTATGTGACCCTGGAAACGTCACTTCACCCTGTTGGCCTCAGTTTCCTCCTCTGCAAAATGAGCTGGAGAAGGAAGTGGCAAACCACTGCAGGATTACCACCAAGAAAACCCCAAATGGGTCACGAAGAGTTGGACCCATCTCAGCAACAACAATGACCCTTCTAGTTTTAGAACCTATGATCCTAGATTTCCTACTCTTACTCCTGTGCCTCACTTACTGTCAAAGTGCCTGAAATTCTACCATTAGAGAGTAATTCCTTTGAGTCCATAAAGCTTTTCCATCTTCCCAACGTCCTAGGGGATTAGTTAACATCAAATCTGGCAAGACATTTGCAGCAGTAACACAAGATGGAAGTCTAGCAGGAATAAAGGAGATGGTTGAGAAGGGCTAGGACAGAGGAGGGAACGAAATCGATGGGAGGGAAGAAAGTAGATGCACAGGTAGGTTTGGTTTTTGTCCAGAAGTGAGGGATGGGGGAAATTGGGGAAGATGGAGAGAGGTACCATGGTTACTTCCAGGGAACAAGGATGCTGAGGCATGTGGGATTCGTTCTCATGGATGTCCGCAAGGTGGCGCAATAATCGCACACAGCTTTTTCCAATTACTCAAGAGAAAAAAATAACACCCCAAGAGAGCTTGTAGTTCTTTTGGTGGTTCTTCATAAATTTGGGGCTCTTGGAAACTTAGACCATATGAACCCACCCATGAGAACCTATTAGAAGCAGTGGCGAACTCTCTGGACGTGACGATTGTGTTTGGGTCGAGGTTCAGACCTCCACTGCTTAAGGCCAACCCAAGTGTGTCACATCCATTATGGAGAAGAAATATGGCACAGCCCAATGGTTCCCAACCTTTTTTTTTTTTTTTTCAGCTTTTACCTTCCATCTTACAACCTATACTGTGTATTGATTCCAAGGCAGAAGAATGGTAAGGGTGAGGCAGTGAAGGTCCAGTGACTTGCCCAGGGTCACACAGCTAGGAAGTGTGTGAGATCAAATTTGAACCCAGGACCTCCCATCTCTAGGCCTGACTCTCCTGAGCCACTCAGCTGCCCCTGGTTCTCAGTCTTTTTGAGTTTGAAGTCTTCTTTATAACATTGAAAATTTCTCACCTACCTCCACATAATAGCATTTGTATCATTATTATCCACTGATTGAGAAAATAACAAAAAATTATTGTGAATTCAGTAACCCTTAAATGACAGGGCAAGTAGGTGACACACTGGATTGAGCTCTGGGCCTGGAATCAGGAAGTCTTGCATTCAAATCCAACTTCAGACACTTTACTAACTGTGTGATCCTGGGCAAGTCATTTGACCTTATTTG
Source organism: Gracilinanus agilis (assembly GCF_016433145.1). Classification (NCBI taxonomy): domain Eukaryota; kingdom Metazoa; phylum Chordata; class Mammalia; order Didelphimorphia; family Didelphidae; genus Gracilinanus; species Gracilinanus agilis. The sequence goes on along the minus strand of NW_025395823.1, from coordinate 833 downwards.
CCTCAGTTTCCTCATCTGAAAAATGAGCTGGAGAAGGAAATGGCAAACTACTCCAATAGATTTGCCAAGAAAACCCCAAAAGGGATCATGAAGTGTGTGATATTTCTGAAAAACAACAAACTCTTAGATGAATTAGTATTTTATTAGTCATGATATCTTGAACATGTTAGTATATATTTGTATAACATATACTTTATTTAGTCTAAAGAAGGTTTATTGTTTTTCCAACTGGAGATTTTACTGGTGGAGTTAAAAACTCTTTCTACCAACAGAATTATAGATTTATAGCTGGAAGGGATCCTTATGTGACACTTACTCTGCAATTTACAATTGTAGTGACTTTTCCAAGGTTGCAAAGCCATTAGGTGTCAGATTCAGGACCTGGATCCAGGACTTTCTGACTCTGAGACTAGTTTCCTATCTACTAACCTACAGCTGCCCCAGAATATTTATTTGTGGGAATAGCTAGGTGGCACAGTGGATTAAAAAAAAAAGAAGGAAGGAAAGAAAGAGAGAAAGGGAAGGAAGGAAGGAAGAAAGGAAGGAGAAAGAGAGAGAGAGGGAAGGAAAAGAGGGAGGGAAGGAGGAAGAAAGGAAGAAAAGTAAGGGAGAAAGAAAGGAAGAGAGAAAGAAAGAGAGAAAGGAGGAAAGAAAGAAAGAAAAGAAAGAAAGAAAAGGAAAGGAAGGAAGGAAGGGAGAGAGACGGAAGGAAAGAAAGAAAGAAGGAAGAATTCTGGGAGTTTTTCATCACCTGATTTGCTGTCAACATAGGACTTTTCACACTCGTCCTCATGTTCCTTGTGACATTCTCATTTGAAGGTGGCAACAGACTT
>NW_025395822.1:0-2488 GCF_016433145.1 Gracilinanus agilis | reverse complement strand
AGAGAGAGAGAGAGAGAGAGAGAGAGAGAGAGAGAGAGAGAGAGAGAGAGATGAAGTATGGAGATAAGAATCTATTCCACTGATTAGTCCAGGTAGATCTTAACCCTCAGCCAAGGGTTAAAGGACCTGAGGCCCGGAGGTGAATGGAGCAAACTCCACTCACAGACTCTATAAAAGGAAGTTTCCCAATAGAAGTTCAGGAAGATTCAGTCTTTAAACTCACCACATGGAACAGTATCAGTCACGAATCAGCAAAGTCCCTCAGGTCTCCTTCACCACATCAGTCCCATCCTCACTCCAAGGACCAACTCACACCAGTCGCATCCTCACTCCCGCTCCCTCTTTGGAAGGGGTCACATATACGTCACTTCCGGAGCCTTCCCTTAGCCTTCGTGTACAATCACAATAGATGCTTTCTCATAGAAAGCGTAGGGGGCGGTCTGTTGATTCTGATTCGCTACTCTAGCACACATGTGTTAGGACCTCCCAGAATTGGAAGGTGTTCTCACCTTTGGTGATTAAATCTAGAGATGGGCAGTGTAGACTTAATCTAATTATCAGAAGCAGATATTATTAAGTTTAATCTGCATCATTAATAATAATCTTCTTCAAATTCTTGTCTAGAGAATCAATAAAATTATAAAGACAGCCCTAATTTTTATTTATTTATTTTTTTGAGGTAGAATTGCTCATACTGAACTTTTTTATTCCTCTTATTTTTTATCAATTTCATATAAAATTATTTTTAATGTTTTTTAAAGTTTAAAATTATTTTCCCCCTCTCTCTTCCTTGTCCTTTCCCTAAGATGGTAAGGAATTTACTATAGGTTATTCATACACAGTGATGCAAAACATTTCCGCATAAGCCATTTTACAAAAGAAATCAGACAAAAATAAACAAGAAAAATTAAGTTAAAAAACTGTGTACTTAAATCTGCATTGAGATTCCAGGTTTTTTATGTAGATGATTAGTTTTGTTTTGTTTTTTAGATAAATCCTTTGGAACTGTATTGGATTATTATATTGCTCAGAATAGCCAAGCCATTCACAGTTGATCATTGTACAATACTTAATTAGGAAATACGTTATTATAAAAAGGTCCTCCTGTGTGTACTTGCTTCACTTTGCATCAGTTCATACAAGTCTTCACAGATTTTTAAAAATCATACTGCTCTTCATTTCTTATAGCACAATAGTATTCTATTCCAATTGTAGTCCACAACTTGTTTAATCATTCCTCAGTTGGTGGACATTTCCTCAATTTCTATGACATCACAAAAAGAGCTGCTACAAATATTTTTTGTAATATATATCCTTTTATATATATATTTTACCTTTATAGGATATAGATTTAGTAGCAGTATTCCAGGGTCAAAAGGAATACACAGCTTTATAGCTCTGTAGGCATACTTACAAAATGGTTTACATAATGGTTGGATCTGATCACAACTCTACCATCAGCTCATTAGTGTCATTTTTCACATCCCCTCTGATATTTATCATTTTCCTTTTCTGTGATATGATAACTCTGAGTTATTTTAATGTGCATGTCTCCAATCCAATCAATAGTAACATAGAGCATTGTTTTTCATAAGTCTATAGAGAGCTTTGATTTCTTCATCCAAAAACTGCCTGTTTATATCTTTTAATTATTTATTAATTGGGGAATGACCTGTATTCTTATAAATTTGACTCAGTTCTCTCTATATATGAGAAATTAAGCTTCATTAGAGAAACTTGCTACATTATTTTTTTCCAGTTTCCTGCTTTCCTCCTAATCTTGGCTGCATTGGTTATGTTTGTGTAAAGGTGTTTTAATTTAATGTATTCAAAATAATCCATTTTATATCCTCTGATTTTCTCTTTCTCATTTCATCATCAATTCTTTTATCAGTAAATCTGACAGTCAAAATATTCCACACTCTCCTGTTTTGCTTATGGTATTATTACTTATGTAGCTCCAGCACATCACTGCATTGCCACTGTTTGTGTTTTATATAACTCTTTGCTCCTTTTCAATCATTAAAATTATTAGTCTGAAGACATATTTATAAGAAAACATGTATGTAAAGAATGAAAATTGCTCCCTCTTCTAGAAATATCAATGCTGTAATTCTGTAAGGAAAGTATATATAATAGAAAGAATATTTTAAAAAACAAAAAAGAAAAATATACAATCTCGCTATCTTGATTCGTTCTGCCTCCACAACTAATAAATATGTGATTAAAACCCCTTTTCAGCTCTAAAGAGTCAAGAAGTCATTTATTAAGTGTTTACTAGTAACATTCTATAAAATTCACTAAATTAGAAAAAAAAAATTCTGAGTCAGAAATCAAATGATGGCAGTGGAAGGAAGGAGGCTATTCTATAAAATGAGAAGATACGTACTAGGGATAGATTTAACAAGATCAGATATTCTCTTGTTATCTCTTTTTGAGACGGGAATCCATGCTACATGCTACTGTTTCAGAAAGAGGCACATTTTCC
>NW_025395821.1:0-2292 GCF_016433145.1 Gracilinanus agilis | reverse complement strand
AGAGCCACAAGGCAGAACCCCCCCCCCAGGGGCAGAGATCCCTAGCAAAGAGACACCCAGGGGTGGACCCAGGAGACATGAGAAGCAACCCCCCATTAGTCACCCCTCCATCGCACCCGGCCCCCCAGCGTCTCTCCCGACACACACACAGACTATTTCCAGCCTGGGCACACCCCCTGGCTAGACACCCAACACCTACACACACAGAGGAACAGCCCTCTCGGAGCCACCTCAGACACACCAGGCTATTTAGAGCCATGCCATGCCCCCCCTGACTAGACACCCCCCTCCCTGTCCCTTTCTATTCATCCAGAGAGCTCTTTAGGGGGCTGGGAGGGAAGAGCTGAAGCCAGGCTCGAGGGGAGGAGATCCATCTCTCAGCAGAAAGCTTCCCTGTCTCTGCAGCCCCACCTCAAATGCTACCCCCTTTCAGACCCCCCCCCAACTGGCCCACCCACCCACCAGGGAGTAATCCTTTCCCCCAAGCCCTCAGGGCTCTTAGTCTCTTCCACAACCTTGCTCACCGCCTGACCATTCTTTGGCAAGAATCCAGAATCTCAGAAGTCCAGAGTTCTAATCCTGCCTCTGGGCCTCCAACTCTGAGACTCTGAGAGTAGGGGCCAAGCCCTTTAGCAAAATGAAAGGGTTTAGAAGCGTGGTCTGGCCTAGAGACAAAGGAGTTGCTGTTATTATGAATATCCACTAAACCGTAAAGATGGCATCGAAATGGGAGCAATGACTTATTATCGTAATTCCTGTTATTTCTGGATGTAGCTTATGTCCTCTGCTAGACTGGGGAGGGAGAGAAGCTTATCCATCTTTGTGAATGGCTCCGCTCAGCTCAGGCCAGAACACAGGAAGATCTCAACAAATGTTTGTGAGATAGTGGAAGGCAGGGAGAGACCGAGAAGGATGGGGGAGCGGGGAAAAGAACCAAATAAAGAAAGAAAAGGAGAAAGGGCTAAAGAAGGGAGCAAGAAGAGAAAAGAGGAATGGAGATGGGGAGAGTGGAACGACGAGAGAGGAGAATAGGAAAAAGGAAGGAAGGAATAAGGGAAGAAATGACACATGGAGAAAAGGAGAAGAGAATGAAGAAAGGGAATGGGAGAAAGATAGGAAGAAGGAAGAGGGGCGGGAGGGAAGGAAACCCATGAAAGCAGGGAGGAATGAAAGAAGGGAGAGGGCAATGGAGGGAGGTGGGAACAGAGGGAGAAAGGAAAAAGGGGAGGGGAAAAAAGGAAAATAGAGAGTAATGGAGGAGTGAAGGGATAAGGGAAGAGATAGAAGGAAAGAAGAAGGGAAGGAGGGAAGAAGTAAGGAAGCTAGTGAAGGAGGGAAGAGGCAACAAAAATAAGAAAGAAAAGAGGACACCATATAAAAGAGAAGAAGAAAGGAAGGGAAAGAAAGAATAAGGAAGAAGATCTACCAAGGATCACAGGAAGGAGACAAGAGGGAAGAAAGGAAAGGATGGAGAGCAAAGGCAACAGGAAGGAGGGAAGGAATGTTCTCGTTCTGTTTTCTTCCCCTCTCCCTTGGGGACCAGAAAGCAGCTCCAACTCCCCAATGTGCTGAGATGCCAAACTCCCTCTCACCAGGTCATGGGCCTCACCTCTTCCCACTGGTGGATATATCGGATGAGGCGGGAAAGGCGCAGCAGGCGCAGGAGGCTGAGGATCTTGGTAAATCGAACAATACGCAAGGCGCGGGCAGTCTTGTAGACCTCCGAGTCGATGCCCTTCTCTACAATGAGGAAGATGTAATCCACGGGGATAGAGGACACAAAGTCCACCACAAACCACGTGCGAAGATATTTCTTCTTGATCTTCTCGGGATCCAGGATGATTTCAGTGTTGTCCTCTATGACGATGCCAGTGCGGAAGTTCAGAACCAGGTCCATGAGGAAGAAGGTATCTGAGACCACATTGAACACTATCCATGGGGCTGTGGTCTCATCCTTGAAGAAGGTGATGCCCACCGGAATGATGATCAGGTTTCCCACCATGAACAGCAACATTGTGAAGTCCCAGTAGAACCTGTGGGCCAGGAAAAGGGGCAGTTGGTCATAGCATTCAAGCCTCCAATTCTGTCTCCAACCCTATCTGTCCCTTGTCCAAGAAGCTCCTGCCACTCCCTCTCAAACTCACAAAAGATGACAGCTGGAAGAGTAGTGAGAGACAGCCTTTCTGTTGTGGGGATGGGGATGGAAATGGGGAAACTGAAGCAAAAAGAGGGTCCCAAAATGAGGGAATGGAAGAGCTAGGGACAGAATCTAGGTATCATGTCTCCTAGTCC
>NW_025395820.1:0-2290 GCF_016433145.1 Gracilinanus agilis | reverse complement strand
AGAGCCACAAGGCAGAACCCCCCCCCCAGGGGCAGAGATCCCTAGCAAAGAGACACCCAGGGGTGGACCCAGGAGACATGAGAAGCAACCCCCCATTAGTCACCCCTCCATCGCACCCGGCCCCCCAGCGTCTCTCCCGACACACACACAGACTATTTCCAGCCTGGGCACACCCCCTGGCTAGACACCCAACACCTACACACACAGAGGAACAGCCCTCTCGGAGCCACCTCAGACACACCAGGCTATTTAGAGCCATGCCATGCCCCCCCTGACTAGACACCCCCCTCCCTGTCCCTTTCTATTCATCCAGAGAGCTCTTTAGGGGGCTGGGAGGGAAGAGCTGAAGCCAGGCTCGAGGGGAGGAGATCCATCTCTCAGCAGAAAGCTTCCCTGTCTCTGCAGCCCCACCTCAAATGCTACCCCCTTTCAGACCCCCCCCCAACTGGCCCACCCACCCACCAGGGAGTAATCCTTTCCCCCAAGCCCTCAGGGCTCTTAGTCTCTTCCACAACCTTGCTCACCGCCTGACCATTCTTTGGCAAGAATCCAGAATCTCAGAAGTCCAGAGTTCTAATCCTGCCTCTGGGCCTCCAACTCTGAGACTCTGAGAGTAGGGGCCAAGCCCTTTAGCAAAATGAAAGGGTTTAGAAGCGTGGTCTGGCCTAGAGACAAAGGAGTTGCTGTTATTATGAATATCCACTAAACCGTAAAGATGGCATCGAAATGGGAGCAATGACTTATTATCGTAATTCCTGTTATTTCTGGATGTAGCTTATGTCCTCTGCTAGACTGGGGAGGGAGAGAAGCTTATCCATCTTTGTGAATGGCTCCGCTCAGCTCAGGCCAGAACACAGGAAGATCTCAACAAATGTTTGTGAGATAGTGGAAGGCAGGGAGAGACCGAGAAGGATGGGGGAGCGGGGAAAAGAACCAAATAAAGAAAGAAAAGGAGAAAGGACTAAAGAAGGGAGCAAGAAGAGAAAAGAGGAATGGAGATGGGGAGAGTGGAACGACGAGAGGAGAATAGGAAAAAGGAAGGAAGGAATAAGGGAAGAAATGACACATGGAGAAAAGGAGAAGAGAATGAAGAAAGGGAATGGGAGAAAGATAGGAAGAAGGAAGAGGGGCGGGAGGGAAGGAAACCCATGAAAGCAGGGAGGAATGAAAGAAGGGAGAGGGCAATGGAGGGAGGTGGGAACAGAGGGAGAAAGGAAAAAGGGGAGGGGAAAAAAGGAAAATAGAGAGTAATGGAGGAGTGAAGGGATAAGGGAAGAGATAGAAGGAAAGAAGAAGGGAAGGAGGGAAGAAGTAAGGAAGCTAGTGAAAGAGGGAAGAGGCAACAAAAATAAGAAAGAAAAGAGGACACCATATAAAAGAGAAGAAGAAAGGAAGGGAAAGAAAGAATAAGGAAGAAGATCTACCAAGGATCACAGGAAGGAGACAAGAGGGAAGAAAGGAAAGGATGGAGAGCAAAGGCAACAGGAAGGAGGGAAGGAATGTTCTCGTTCTGTTTTCTTCCTCTCTCCCTTGGGGACCAGAGAGCAGCTCCAACTCCCCAATGTGCTGAGATGCCAAACTCCCTCTCACCAGGTCATGGGCCTCACCTCTTCCCACTGGTGGATATATCGGATGAGGCGGGAAAGGCGCAGCAGGCGCAGGAGGCTGAGGATCTTGGTAAATCGAACAATACGCAAGGCGCGGGCAGTCTTGTAGACCTCCGAGTCGATGCCCTTCTCTACAATGAGGAAGATGTAATCCACGGGGATAGAGGACACAAAGTCCACCACAAACCACGTGCGAAGATATTTCTTCTTGATCTTCTCGGGATCCAGGATGATTTCAGTGTTGTCCTCTATGACGATGCCAGTGCGGAAGTTCAGAACCAGGTCCATGAGGAAGAAGGTATCTGAGACCACATTGAACACTATCCATGGGGCTGTGGTCTCATCCTTGAAGAAGGTGATGCCCACCGGAATGATGATCAGGTTTCCCACCATGAACAGCAACATTGTGAAGTCCCAGTAGAACCTGTGGGCCAGGAAAAGGGGCAGTTGGTCATAGCATTCAAGCCTCCAATTCTGTCTCCAACCCTATCTGTCCCTTGTCCAAGAAGCTCCTGCCACTCCCTCTCAAACTCACAAAAGATGACAGCTGGAAGAGTAGTGAGAGACAGCCTTTCTGTTGTGGGGATGGGAATGGAAATGGGGAAACTGAAGCAAAAAGAGGGTCCCAAAATGAGTGAATGGAAGAGCTAGGGACAGAATCTAGGTATCATGTCTCCTAGTCC
>NW_025395819.1:0-3046 GCF_016433145.1 Gracilinanus agilis | reverse complement strand
TTAAGAGGATCAATTTCCTTATTCACAAAGTACTGCTTAATAGTTTTTAAAAGGAAAGAATCAATTTCTTTATTCACAAAATGACAAAGGAACCTGGCTAAAGAACTTTGCAAATGAGACTGCCAAATATCTATTTGAATTTCTTGGTAGATTCCACAGTTCACAAACTGACTGGCAATTTCTCAGGTAATCTACTCATTCTTTGCATACATAAAGAACAAAAGGGACAATATTTAAAAATTATTACAGACTTCTTGCTGTGATGAAGTGGAAGAATGGTACTAAGGGGAAGCTTTTGGGAAAAATTGTCATGGTGGCTAAGAAAGTGGTATTATTAAACATCTTGGACCTCTGGTCAGTGAAATAGACTGCAAAGCAAGGGCAAATTCCTTCCCTGGGTTTTATGAAACTGATAGGTAAGGGGGGCAGCTGGGTAGCTCAGTGGATTGAGAGCCAAGCCTAGAGACAGGAGGTCTTAGGTTTAAATCCGTCCTCAGACACTTCCCAGCTGTGTGACCCTGGGCAAGTCACTTGACCCCCATTGCCTACCCTTACCAATCTTCCACCTATAAGTCAATACATAGAAGTTAAGGGTTTAAAATTAAAAAAAAAAACTGATAGGTAAAAATGATGGATGAGGGAAATCAATGGTCTCCATAGTAGCTGATGGCCCTAGCCTTTGATTTGATTTGTAGAGAACAGCCTAGTGAATGAATACTGAGTTAGCAGGCTTCAAGAAATCTATGCCAAACTAAATAAAATACAGAAAACAAAGTCTTAAGTAACCCAGTGTTGGAAAGGGCCATATGGCCAAGTGAATACAAGGAGACACAGTACTTGGAGATCAACAGGCAAGAGAAAGGAAGGTGGTAATTAGATCAATTTTTATAGTTGGATTTTGGCTCATGAATCTGCTCTTTTTTATATTAGGGTATGAGAGGAATGTGTTAATTGCTAATGAAAAGCTGGCTCCCAAAGTATCATCCAGTATACAGGAAATTCAATAAATAAAGTCTTTCTCAGGAGCCTTAAATAATTAAACCACCAAAGCACCAAACAGGTGTGGTAAACAGGGAATTTGCTCTTGCCGCTAGCCAAAGAGATTTTACAAAGTATCCAAAAGACTAAAATTTTACTTTAAGAAAATATGGAGTAGACTTACAGTGACTTGCAGAAAGTGTTTTGTGCATTTGGTTCTGTTAGTTTCAAGTATATCAAAAGCATCTCCCCCATCTAATTGCCCCCCTAGACAACACTAATGCTTGATCCATTTCATTCTCTCTAGGCAGATTCTTGATCTCTCTTTCTCTCTGAACCATCATTAACTCTGGCAGATTGGAGTCGTGGAATGTGGAACAGCTGCTACAATTTAATACTATTTTAGTGGTAATGGTTGTGAGGTCCTCTTCCTAATACTGTACCTCATAAATCCCCATAATTTTATTTCCCATGACCAAAAAAGCCAACATTATTTGTAAGTGCTTTATCAAAACATTTGTTAAATATAAAACAAAAAATTAATAAAAATTATATAACATTCCTCCCAAAAATTAGAGGTGTGCTTTCATTTCCCACCAATTCACACATTTTTCCATGGGGCAGAGTGACAAGAAACTTAAATTGCTAAGGTAATGAAGCATGTTGGCCAGGATAACTTAGGAATTGTGACCATTAGTGTCTTTTGTGTTTCTTGGGAACCATCCTTTAAAAGTTAGTGACCTTTGACAAATGGCATTGTTTCTAACCTGGAGTGCTCCATGGTTCTGTGAGACTCAGCTGGGCTTAAACCTACTTTTTGACAAAAAACTGTCCTCTTAAGTACTTCCAGGTTCAGACTCAAATAATATCCTTAGCAGAAAAGTCTTACTGATTTTTAGAAAGGAGAGGAACCTTTTCCTTAGGCCAGGCAGAAACATTTCCAATTTTGTTCTTTCTAGTAAGTCTTAATGTCCATTTTCTCCACCTCCTTGGCAGCAATTTGCAGTGTGTATCTTTATCTCAGCCTCCTCAACAGTCGTTATAGGCACAGAGAGTTATTGGTTTTCTTTCTCTTTCTTTCAACCAGAATTTCCCAGCAGCAGGTAATAGTGCTGAGATCTACCTTTCCCCACACACACCTTTTTTGCTTGTTTCTAAGGTCTTTTCTCTGAACCCTGTGCAAAGATTTATAGCTTTGCTTCTACACACCTTCAAATTCTTTTTTTCTGATCCGCTCACTCTGCCTGTTTACAAGTGGATCCCTGAGGACCTTTGGAAAACCCTAAAACTGATGATGAGTAATCAAATTCTCCTCTCTGCCAGCTGAATTATAATTTGGCAAAGTGCATTTTTCCAATAATACAATAGTTCTAGAGTTACAAGTTCCCCAGTTATTAATTCAGTTCTTAATTTTCTTCATATGTAAATGATCAACTGAAGCCCACATTATACGAACACAGACTTTTGTTTTGGTTAAATGTATTCTTTTTGGCATGTGACTAAGTGATACATTAGATAAAACACTGGACCTAGGATCAGAGAAACTCATCTTCCCTAGTTCAAATCCAAACTCAGATACTAACTTAACAATGTGACTTAGGGAAAGTCATTTAAACCTGTTTGCCTCAGTTTTCTCATCCTCATAGATAATTGGAGAAGGAAATGACAAACCATTACATTTTCTTTACTAAAAAAAAAAACAACTCCAAATGAGGTCATGAAGAATAGAACAGGAATGAAAAACAGTTAAACAATAGTATTGTTCTTGTACCTTAGGTATATGCTGAGAAATATTTAACAATCTACATTCGAGGGAGGGGAAAAAAAAGAAACACCTGCAGCATGTAAGTGAGAAAATGGGGTTTTATGGGTTCAATATATTAAAAGATGGTCACCAGAGGATTGAACTATTATCAATCCTCTATTAAGAATAATCTCAAGTCAAAAGTGACTTTTATGGAAGTTTATTTACGAGAGAGAGAGAGAGAAAGAGAGAGAGAGAGAGAGACAGACAGACAGATAGACAGACAGAGACAGAGACAGAGAGAGACAGAGACAGAGACAGAGA
>NW_025395818.1:0-2488 GCF_016433145.1 Gracilinanus agilis | reverse complement strand
AGAGAGAGAGAGAGAGAGAGAGAGAGAGAGAGAGAGAGAGAGAGAGAGAGATGAAGTATGGAGATAAGAATCTATTCCACTGATTAGTCCAGGTAGATCTTAACCCTCAGCCAAGGGTTAAAGGACCTGAGGCCCGGAGGTGAATGGAGCAAACTCCACTCACAGACTCTATAAAAGGAAGTTTCCCAATAGAAGTTCAGGAAGATTCAGTCTTTAAACTCACCACATGGAACAGTATCAGTCACGAATCAGCAAAGTCCCTCAGGTCTCCTTCACCACATCAGTCCCATCCTCACTCCAAGGACCAACTCACACCAGTCGCATCCTCACTCCCGCTCCCTCTTTGGAAGGGGTCACATATACGTCACTTCCGGAGCCTTCCCTTAGCCTTCGTGTACAATCACAATAGATGCTTTCTCATAGAAAGCGTAGGGGGCGGTCTGTTGATTCTGATTCGCTACTCTAGCACACATGTGTTAGGACCTCCCAGAATTGGAAGGTGTTCTCACCTTTGGTGATTAAATCTAGAGATGGGCAGTGTAGACTTAATCTAATTATCAGAAGCAGATATTATTAAGTTTAATCTGCATCATTAATAATAATCTTCTTCAAATTCTTGTCTAGAGAATCAATAAAATTATAAAGACAGCCCTAATTTTTATTTATTTATTTTTTTGAGGTAGAATTGCTCATACTGAACTTTTTTATTCCTCTTATTTTTTATCAATTTCATATAAAATTATTTTTAATGTTTTTTAAAGTTTAAAATTATTTTCCCCCTCTCTCTTCCTTGTCCTTTCCCTAAGATGGTAAGGAATTTACTATAGGTTATTCATACACAGTGATGCAAAACATTTCCGCATAAGCCATTTTACAAAAGAAATCAGACAAAAATAAACAAGAAAAATTAAGTTAAAAAACTGTGTACTTAAATCTGCATTGAGATTCCAGGTTTTTTATGTAGATGATTAGTTTTGTTTTGTTTTTTAGATAAATCCTTTGGAACTGTATTGGATTATTATATTGCTCAGAATAGCCAAGCCATTCACAGTTGATCATTGTACAATACTTAATTAGGAAATACGTTATTATAAAAAGGTCCTCCTGTGTGTACTTGCTTCACTTTGCATCAGTTCATACAAGTCTTCACAGATTTTTAAAAATCATACTGCTCTTCATTTCTTATAGCACAATAGTATTCTATTCCAATTGTAGTCCACAACTTGTTTAATCATTCCTCAGTTGGTGGACATTTCCTCAATTTCTATGACATCACAAAAAGAGCTGCTACAAATATTTTTTGTAATATATATCCTTTTATATATATATTTTACCTTTATAGGATATAGATTTAGTAGCAGTATTCCAGGGTCAAAAGGAATACACAGCTTTATAGCTCTGTAGGCATACTTACAAAATGGTTTACATAATGGTTGGATCTGATCACAACTCTACCATCAGCTCATTAGTGTCATTTTTCACATCCCCTCTGATATTTATCATTTTCCTTTTCTGTGATATGATAACTCTGAGTTATTTTAATGTGCATGTCTCCAATCCAATCAATAGTAACATAGAGCATTGTTTTTCATAAGTCTATAGAGAGCTTTGATTTCTTCATCCAAAAACTGCCTGTTTATATCTTTTAATTATTTATTAATTGGGGAATGACCTGTATTCTTATAAATTTGACTCAGTTCTCTCTATATATGAGAAATTAAGCTTCATTAGAGAAACTTGCTACATTATTTTTTTCCAGTTTCCTGCTTTCCTCCTAATCTTGGCTGCATTGGTTATGTTTGTGTAAAGGTGTTTTAATTTAATGTATTCAAAATAATCCATTTTATATCCTCTGATTTTCTCTTTCTCATTTCATCATCAATTCTTTTATCAGTAAATCTGACAGTCAAAATATTCCACACTCTCCTGTTTTGCTTATGGTATTATTACTTATGTAGCTCCAGCACATCACTGCATTGCCACTGTTTGTGTTTTATATAACTCTTTGCTCCTTTTCAATCATTAAAATTATTAGTCTGAAGACATATTTATAAGAAAACATGTATGTAAAGAATGAAAATTGCTCCCTCTTCTAGAAATATCAATGCTGTAATTCTGTAAGGAAAGTATATATAATAGAAAGAATATTTTAAAAAACAAAAAAGAAAAATATACAATCTCGCTATCTTGATTCGTTCTGCCTCCACAACTAATAAATATGTGATTAAAACCCCTTTTCAGCTCTAAAGAGTCAAGAAGTCATTTATTAAGTGTTTACTAGTAACATTCTATAAAATTCACTAAATTAGAAAAAAAAAATTCTGAGTCAGAAATCAAATGATGGCAGTGGAAGGAAGGAGGCTATTCTATAAAATGAGAAGATACGTACTAGGGATAGATTTAACAAGATCAGATATTCTCTTGTTATCTCTTTTTGAGATGGGAATCCATGCTACATGCTACTGTTTCAGAAAGAGGCACATTTTCC
>NW_025395817.1:0-3048 GCF_016433145.1 Gracilinanus agilis | reverse complement strand
TTAAGAGGATCAATTTCCTTATTCACAAAGTACTGCTTAATAGTTTTCAAAAGGAAAGAATCAATTTCTTTATTCACAAAATGACAAAGGAACCTGGCTAAAGAACTTTGCAAATGAGACTGCCAAATATCTATTTGAATTTCTTGGTAGATTCCACAGTTCACAAACTGACTGGCAATTTCTCAGGTAATCTACTCATTCTTTGCATACATAAAGAACAAAAGGGACAATATTTAAAAATTATTACAGACTTCTTGCTGTGATGAAGTGGAAGAATGGTACTAAGGGGAAGCTTTTGGGAAAAATTGTCATGGTGGCTAAGAAAGTGGTATTATTAAACATCTTGGACCTCTGGTCAGTGAAATAGACTGCAAAGCAAGGGCAAATTCCTTCCCTGGGTTTTATGAAACTGATAGGTAAGGGGGGCAGCTGGGTAGCTCAGTGGATTGAGAGCCAAGCCTAGAGACAGGAGGTCTTAGGTTTAAATCCGTCCTCAGACACTTCCCAGCTGTGTGACCCTGGGCAAGTCACTTGACCCCCATTGCCTACCCTTACCAATCTTCCACCTATAAGTCAATACATAGAAGTTAAGGGTTTAAAATTAAAAAAAAAACTGATAGGTAAAAATGATGGATGAGGGAAATCAATGGTCTCCATAGTAGCTGATGGCCCTAGCCTTTGATTTGATTTGTAGAGAACAGCCTAGTGAATGAATACTGAGTTAGCAGGCTTCAAGAAATCTATGCCAAACTAAATAAAATACAGAAAACAAAGTCTTAAGTAACCCAGTGTTGGAAAGGGCCATATGGCCAAGTGAATACAAGGAGACACAGTACTTGGAGATCAACAGGCAAGAGAAAGGAAGGTGGTAATTAGATCAATTTTTATAGTTGGATTTTGGCTCATGAATCTGCTCTTTTTTATATTAGGGTATGAGAGGAATGTGTTAATTGCTAATGAAAAACTGGCTCCCAAAGTATCATCCAGTATACAGGAAATTCAATAAATAAAGTCTTTCTCAGGAGCCTTAAATAATTAAACCACCAAAGCACCAAACAGGTGTGGTAAACAGGGAATTTGCTCTTGCCGCTAGCCAAAGAGATTTTACAAAGTATCCAAAAGACTAAAATTTTACTTTAAGAAAATATGGAGTAGACTTACAGTGACTTGCAGAAAGTGTTTTGTGCATTTGGTTCTGTTAGTTTCAAGTATATCAAAAGCATCTCCCCCATCTAATTGCCCCCCTAGACAACACTAATGCTTGATCCATTTCATTCTCTCTAGGCAGATTCTTGATCTCTCTTTCTCTCTGAACCATCATTAACTCTGGCAGATTGGAGTCGTGGAATGTGGAACAGCTGCTACAATTTAATACTATTTTAGTGGTAATGGTTGTGAGGTCCTCTTCCTAATACTGTACCTCATAAATCCCCATAATTTTATTTCCCATGACCAAAAAAGCCAACATTATTTGTAAGTGCTTTATCAAAACATTTGTTAAATATAAAACAAAAAATTAATAAAAATTATATAACATTCCTCCCAAAAATTAGAGGTGTGCTTTCATTTCCCACCAATTCACACATTTTTCCATGGGGCAGAGTGACAAGAAACTTAAATTGCTAAGGTAATGAAGCATGTTGGCCAGGATAACTTAGGAATTGTGACCATTAGTGTCTTTTGTGTTTCTTGGGAACCATCCTTTAAAAGTTAGTGACCTTTGACAAATGGCATTGTTTCTAACCTGGAGTGCTCCATGGTTCTGTGAGACTCAGCTGGGCTTAAACCTACTTTTTGACAAAAAACTGTCCTCTTAAGTACTTCCAGGTTCAGACTCAAATAATATCCTTAGCAGAAAAGTCTTACTGATTTTTAGAAAGGAGAGGAACCTTTTCCTTAGGCCAGGCAGAAACATTTCCAATTTTGTTCTTTCTAGTAAGTCTTAATGTCCATTTTCTCCACCTCCTTGGCAGCAATTTGCAGTGTGTATCTTTATCTCAGCCTCCTCAACAGTCGTTATAGGCACAGAGAGTTATTGGTTTTCTTTCTCTTTCTTTCAACCAGAATTTCCCAGCAGCAGGTAATAGTGCTGAGATCTACCTTTCCCCACACACACCTTTTTTGCTTGTTTCTAAGGTCTTTTCTCTGAACCCTGTGCAAAGATTTATAGCTTTGCTTCTACACACCTTCAAATTCTTTTTTTCTGATCCGCTCACTCTGCCTGTTTACAAGTGGATCCCTGAGGACCTTTGGAAAACCCTAAAACTGATGATGAGTAATCAAATTCTCCTCTCTGCCAGCTGAATTATAATTTGGCAAAGTGCATTTTTCCAATAATACAATAGTTCTAGAGTTACAAGTTCCCCAGTTATTAATTCAGTTCTTAATTTTCTTCATATGTAAATGATCAACTGAAGCCCACATTATACGAACACAGACTTTTGTTTTGGTTAAATGTATTCTTTTTGGCATGTGACTAAGTGATACATTAGATAAAACACTGGACCTAGGATCAGAGAAACTCATCTTCCCTAGTTCAAATCCAAACTCAGATACTAACTTAACAATGTGACTTAGGGAAAGTCATTTAAACCTGTTTGCCTCAGTTTTCTCATCCTCATAGATAATTGGAGAAGGAAATGACAAACCATTACATTTTCTTTACTAAAAAAAAAAAAAACAACTCCAAATGAGGTCATGAAGAATAGAACAGGAATGAAAAACAGTTAAACAATAGTATTGTTCTTGTACCTTAGGTATATGCTGAGAAATATTTAACAATCTACATTCGAGGGAGGGGAAAAAAAAGAAACACCTGCAGCATGTAAGTGAGAAAATGGGGTTTTATGGGTTCAATATATTAAAAGATGGTCACCAGAGGATTGAACTATTATCAATCCTCTATTAAGAATAATCTCAAGTCAAAAGTGACTTTTATGGAAGTTTATTTACGAGAGAGAGAGAGAGAAAGAGAGAGAGAGAGAGAGACAGACAGACAGATAGACAGACAGAGACAGAGACAGAGAGAGACAGAGACAGAGACAGAGA
>NW_025395816.1:0-3530 GCF_016433145.1 Gracilinanus agilis | reverse complement strand
GGGGGATGCCCAAACATATTTCCTGCTCCCTGCCTACCCCCCCACCCAGCGCTGGCCCCAGCTGCAGCCTCCCTGAGGTCACCAAGAACCCGTGATGGCTGAGCGGGTGGTGCCACCCCCTCATTGTTTGGGTGTGAGGGACCGTCAGCTTCTGTAGGGGAGGTACCAGCATGGGCACGATGCCCAAACATGAGCTGGGAGGTATGATTAGGAGAGAAGGCAAAAAAGCAAAGAGGTTCAGGCTGGAGCTCATCCCGGCTGGCACCCCTGGGCACCGCTAGGAGCTCCAGCATGAGGGCCAGCTGAGACATTCCTCATCCCAGGGGGGCATCCGATGTCGGAGTGCCAGTCCCAATGGGCCAGTCCTCTATCCCAGCCTGACCCCTGACTACGCGTTACTGTTGGCAGAGTGGGGAGCCTACTGTAGGGAGAAGGCAGTGCGGGTCAGCCTGCCTGGGACAGCAGATCATTGTCTTGACAACATTTAATGGTTTCACGACTGGAGGACTAGACTGCGAGTCAGGGACACCTCAGTTCTGTAAGATTAAAAATGAATATCCAAATACCCCACGTATTATATTTAATACGAGTTATTAATTATAACTTGAAGGAAAGGAAAATGTTAAAAGGCTAGAGCAAAAAAAGAGCTAAGCCAGCCTCCGCATGCCACTTGGTGGAGAGAGGAAAGGAATTGTGGGAAATAGAAAGGAATTCTGGGGAATGTAGTTGTGGGGCACAACATTTTCTAATTACACGGTTCCAAAGCTGTCCCTGCCACTCACTAGTTATGTGACCATGGAAAAAGTTACTCCTCCTCCTGTGCCTCAGTTTCCTCAAAATTAAAATGGGGAGAATAACACCCACCGTACCTGCTTTACAGGGTTGTTAAGAAGTCCAAATGAGAAAACAGAGATAAAATGCTGTGTAAACTTTAAAGTATTCTAGAAATGCCTACCATTAACATTTTACTTTTAGAATTTACAAGAGGGGCAATTAGGTAGCACAGTGGAAAGAGCACCAGGCTTAGAGATGGGAAGTCCTGGGTTCAAATCTGGCCTCAGACACTCCCTAGCTGTGTGACCCTGGGCAAGTCATTTAAAGTTTGCATTGTCCTTCCCTTCTGTCTTAGAGGAGTTATGAGGACAGAAAAGGTTAAAAAAAAAAAAAAAAAAAAAAAAAGAATTCTGCAGAGTCCCAGGAAGGGCGTTGTCCACGGTCCAAAATGCCAGGGATTGGACCTGGCCCAGATTAGTCCTCCCTCACTCCTCTGGTGGCTTCTGACAGGGTTTTGCTTCCTCCCCTCAGCCGGTGGGCTCCCTGAGGGCAGGCCCCATCTCTCTCACCTTTCCACCCTCCCCACCCCAACATCACCAATTACCCAGACCCACCTTCTCCTGATACTGGCGCCGAGAGGAGTCCAGGGACTGGATGAGGGCCGTGGCGTGGCCAATGAACATGGCATAGCAGGTGGCCCCCACGATCATGCTCAGCATGGTCAGCCAGATGTCCGTCATGCTCTCGGGGGCCTGGCGCCCATAACCAATGCAGAGCATGTGGCTCATGGCCTTGAACAGGGCGAAGGAGTAGAGCTCACTCCACGAGTGGTTCTGAAGCAGGAGCAGGGAGAGAGCCGTCACGGCTGGGCTCCGAATCCCATCCGCCCTCTACAGCCCCTTCTGGATTGCCCGTCCTCCCATCCACACACTCAGCCTCACAGACTCACACTATCATAGACTGACTGCCACAGTGGCTCTGCCCCTTACTGACCGCCCTTGGGCAAGGCCCTCCCCCTCTCTTGGCCTCAGTTTCCCCAGCTGTCAAATGAAGAAGTTCACTCAATTATTTCTAAGGTCCCTCTTAGCTTTGACCTTATCCATTCTAAGATTCTTTTCATTTCTGACTTTCTGTGTTCTAGAAACCCTCTCGGCTCTGACATTCTGTGTTCTCAAGTCTGTTTTAGCTCTGAATTCTAAGCTCTAAGGTTCTTTGTTACTCTAATATTTGGGGTTTTAAAAATCCTAGCTCTGACATTCTGGGTTCTAAGCTCCCTCCCAGCTCTGACATTCTGGGTTCTAAGCTCCCTCCCAGCTCTGACATTCTCTGTTCTAAGCTCCCTCCCAGCTCTGACATTCCCTGTTCTAAGGTCTCTCCCAGTTCTGACATTCTGTGTTCTGAAGTATTTCCTAGCTCTGAATTCTAAGCTCTAAGGTTCTTTGTTACTCTGATATTCTGCATTTTAAAATTCTACCTCTGACTTCCTGGGTTCTAAGGCCCTCCCAGTTCTGACATCCTGGGTTCTAAGGGTCACTTCAGCTCTGAAGTCTATGTCCTAAGGTTCTTTTGAGCTCTGACACTGTTCTCTAAGACAAAGAGGAAAAAGTCCCAGAGTTGGGGAAACAGATGGCAGCAGGGACAGAGAGAGGCTGGAAGCTGAAGGAGGGCCAGTCAGAGAAATGAAGGGAGGCAGAGAAAAAGAGGATGTGGTCAGTGGCCAGAGGAAGAGAGACTGGAGGGGGTGAGGGGCGATGCCGGCCCCTCCCCGGCCCTGCAGCTGTGTTCCTGAGGAGTTTTGCCCTCCTGTGTCCTCATTTGCCCTTCTCAGGGGATGGGGGTTGGGGGGAGGCCATTCAGGAAAACTGTCCTCTGTGTATTGGGCTAGAGAACAATGGCTGCAGCTGGCGCCTGGTTCCCAGATCCTCCTTGGACACTCCTTCCTTTGCTCTCTTTCTCTGCCTTCCTGCCCACCCCCACTCCTTATGTGGGCCCCATCCCAGGCTCTGGGCCCTGCCCCTATGTACCCCGGGGCTGGACTGGGAGACTTTGTGAAGCTGGAAGGGATGGGCTTGGGGAATCTGGGAGGAGTGGGGGTGGGGATGGCCCACCCAGGATGGTGGCCTGGGAGGATGGAGAGATGGGAGGCCTGGGAAGCCAGGTTCAGGAACTAGGATTTTTAGGAGCATCTGGGATGGCCGGTCCAGGAATTAAGGGTTGGGAAGTTTTTATATTTTTTGTGGGTTTTTTTGGGGTCAAACCCAGGGATTAGGAGGTTTGGGGGGCATATTGGGGAGCCTGAGGACTTACCACCATGCCATTGATGGAGACCCAGCAGTTTTTGGGGAAGTCCTGCAGCATGGGTACCAGAAACTGGAGGCAGCCATCCCAGTGGCACAGAAGTAACATCATGCTGATAAGGTTGAAGATACGCATGACAGCGCTGGCCAGGTCATAGGTCATGTGGAAGATCTAGGGAAGAGGTTCGAGAGAACCAATGAATGCCCCACGCCTCATCCTCAGTCTGATTTTTCTGGAACAGGTCTCATTCCATGCCCACTTTCCAGATGGGAAGATCGAGGCCACTTCCCCAAGCCACCCAAAAAGCTGGAAGGGCTAGAGAGCGCTCCAGGATCTATCAGCCCAGTCAGGGGCTGGGCACCCTCACCCCCACCCCTCTATCCATGCATTGAGAGGCAAACACTTAGAGATAAGCAAAGAGAGAGAGAGAGAGAGAGAGAGAGAGAGAGAGAGAGAGA
>NW_025395815.1:0-4386 GCF_016433145.1 Gracilinanus agilis | reverse complement strand
CCTCCTCCTCTGTGTTAGTGTCGAGTTGAACTTATGGATAGGTGTGTCTCTGCCATCCATATTCTGCACGGCCAGCAGCACAGCTCGGACAGTGTTTCTCCTTTGCTCAGGTGATTCTCCTCCCATTTCCTCCATGACCAAATACAAACTCCCGAGCTTAGCCTCGAAGGCATGGCATTTCCGGACGTGGCTCCCACCTTCCGGTTCAGACTCAGTCCCCTTCACTCGCCTCTGCGCTCCCTGTCTCCCAGGTCTGCGATGATGCTGGGTGGCATGGAAAGATGGCGGCCGGACCCAGAGTCAAGGAGACAGGGGTTGAAAGTCAACCTTCCAACCAGGTTCGGCTACTTCTTAAAGTTGCTTCTTTCTGGAGTCCTTTGGCCACCAGCGAGGGCTTCCTTTCTCTCCATCGCCTTGTCTTTTACCTTTTGCCTATCAACAGATGTGCTCGTTGTTTAGAATTTGTTCCTCCAGGACAAGGGTTGTTTCTTTTCTGGTTTTGCATCCAGGGTAGTGCCTGGAATACTGTTGGAATTTAATACATGCTTGTTACTGAGTCAGACGGTCCTAGAAGAGTGACAGGACAGAAGAGAAATAGTGGGAGAAGCTGGGACATAGACAGGGAAGGAGTTTATGCAGTCGATCCCTGGCCAGAGATCCTAGACCATGTAGTAGTCTGGAGTAGTCCAATCTGTTAATAGGTGTGTGACCTGAGGCAGAGGTCCCTATAAGGGACTATCCACACTGAACCTAGGACACTAGCTCCAGAGCTAAGGCTTTTTCACGGATCTCATGCTGCCTCCCTTAGGTTGGATTGTGTTTGCACTCAGGCAGTAAATGTTTTGAGCATTGGCAGTAGCACCTATGAGGAGGACAGGGCTGAAGAGGATCCCCTGGTCTAGGAGTTGGCCCCCAAGAGTTAGGTCTGGAACTTGACTTCTTGTAGAGGAGTGAAAAGTGAGCTGCTCAGAACCAGAGAGAAACTGGTTTTTGTGGCTCCTGTTTCCCCCTTTACTAAAGCTACTGTCAATTCTCTAATGCTAAGCAGGATTAATAAATAAAAATCCAGGGGGGCAGCTGGGTAGCTCAGTGGATTGAGAGCCAGGCCTAGAGACAGGAGGTCCTAGGTTCAAATCCAGCCTCAGACACTTCCCAGCTGTGTGACCTTGGGCAAGTCACTTGACCCCCATTGCCTACCCTTACCAATCTTCCACCTATAAATCAATACACAGAAGTTAAGGGTTTAAAATTAAAAAACAAACAAACAAATAAATAAATAAATAAATAAAAATCCAGAGGGGTCTTTTTTTGAGTGTGGTTAATGGTTTGCTCTTTCCATTCCCTGGCTTCCTTTAAGTCCCAGCTAAAACCCCATCTTCTACCGAAAGCCTTTCCAGATCTCTTAATTTTGTGTCTTCCCTGTGACAATGATTTCCTCTTTATTCTATAAATAGCTAGCCTGTACATATTTGTTTGTTTGTTGTATCCCCCTTTAGATTGTGAGCTCCTTGAGGGCAAGGTCTTTCCTTTGCCTCTTTTTGTATCTCCCACGTTTAGTTCAGTTCCTCATACACAGGGAAGCAATTAATAAATGTTTGCTGACTGAATGATCTTGGGTAAATCATTTAGCCTTCCTTTGCCTCAGTTTCCTCAGTTGTAAAACGATGATAATAAAAGCACCAACTTTCCAGGGCTGTTCTGTTGTTAGGATCAAATAATATAATATTTGTAAAACACAGCACAGTGCCTGCCACATAGTTAGTCCTTCATAAATGCTTGTTTCCTTCCTTCCTTTTCCCAATAAAAAAAGAAAGCATATTTAATTCAGTGAACCTAACCAATGTGTCACCAGAATCTGACAATGTTATTTAATGTTCCACATCCACAACGCCTCACTCTGCAAAGCAGGAAGGGACACCCATTTTCTCCTCTCTTCTTCAGCCAGTCATTAGCATTTATTAGCAATGACTATGTGCCAGGCGTATGGCATGATGCTAAGAGCCGAATTGCAAAGAAAGGCAAAAAGCCATGCCTCCACTCTCAGGGAGCTCTCCAGCGAGGGCGACCACCTGCCAACAACTATGTACAAAGAAAACATACACAGGATAAATTGGAGATATTCAGTACCAGCAAGGCATTAGCAGTAAAGGGGATCAAGAAAGCCTTCTCATAAAAGACAAGGGAGGGGGGCAGCTGGGTAGCTCAGTGGAATGAGAGCCAGGCCTAGGGACACAAGGTCCTAGGTTCAAATCTGGCCTTAGACACTTCCCGGCTGTGTGACCCTGGGCAAGTCACTTGACCCCCATTGCCTACCCTTACCACTCTTCTGCCTTGGAGCCAATACACAGTATTGACTCCAAGATGGAAGAGAAGGGTTTTTAAAAAGAAAAAAGACAAGGGAAAGTGCTTAGGATTTGGGGATGGGGTGTTTTGTTCAAGACCTAGCAAGGAGGCTAGTATGATTATGGGGTGTATATGGTGGGAGGTAAAGTATAGAAGAATTGAAAGGTAAAGGCTGGGCCTGGGGGAGGTTACAAAGGGCTTTAGATGCCCAGTAAAGGGTTTTACACTTGATCTTGGAGGTCATAGGGAGCCGCTGGAATTTATGGCTCACGTTGAACATTATAAGCACCAAGCATTTGGGTTTGTCTGCTGCCGTTGTTCTTTCGGTTTGTGCTGATGTTGTCACACTGCATGTTACATTGCTGGCTCTGCTTTTACCTTATTAGGTAATTGATGATCATTAGATTCTAATCATCCTCTCTTTAGTGGATATGTCTTCCCATGGTTTTCTGTATCTTTCATAATTATAATTTTGTTTTGAGTAGTAAGAGACCATTATAAATGTGTGCCACCCTTTGTTTAGCCATTTTCTAAGAGATGGGTGACTACTTTTTTTTTTCCAGTTCTTAGATACTACCAAAAGTGCTATTATAAATATTTTGGTGTATGTGGGCCCTTTTTTCCCTACCTTTGACCTCCTTAGAATATAAGTTTAGTAGTGAGATGTCTGAATCAAGAAGTATGGGCATTTTATTCACCGGATGACCAGAAGACATCTTAAACTTGGTATTTCCAAAATGGGATTCTTTTATTTTCCCATAAGCCCTCCTCCCCTCCTACCTTCCATATTACTGTAGAGAGCAACAACTCCCATTCCTTGAGGTTCTTATCCCAGGAGTCATCTTGATACCCCCATCCCTCACTCCGCAAACCCAAGACCTGTAGATTGTACCTTTGCAACATCTTTCGAATAGGCCCCTTCTCTCCTCTGACACTGTCCTACTCTCCTGAAGTTCCCCATAAACTCACACACGGATTATTGCAAAGCCTGCTGCCTTAAGTCTCTCCCAACATCCTCCATTCACAGTGATTCTCCTAAAGTGCAGGTCTGATGGGATTGTACACCCCTTCCCCACTCAATAAACTCTGGGAACTTCTTATCTCTAGGATCCTATTTGGCATTCAAATCCTTCATAACTCAGTTTCACCTTTCCTGTCTTCTACTCTTTCCCCTAAACATTCCTCTTCAACCTAACATTCCACTGGCCTCTAGAGTGTTCTATAAACATGTAGAATATATTTTCTCTAGCTAGTCTGTGCTTGGAACACTTTCATTCCTCTGTTCAGTCTACTGGCTTTCTTTGGTTTTCTTTAAATTCCATCTACAATCCCATCTTTTAGTGGAAGTCTTTCTCAATTCCTCTGAATTCTAGTACCTTCCTCTTACTTCCTCTTTCTCTAATTTTGTATATATTGGGAACTCCTGGAGGGCAGGGCTGTCTTTTGCCTCTTTTTGTATCTTAGCACTTAGCACAGGGTCACCTTCTTTGGCATTTAATAAACATTAATGATTGACTCATTGGTTTCTTAGCATAATTCCAAACTGATTCTCAGAATGTTTGTTCCAATTCATAGTTTCATCTAGAGTGTCTTGATGTGCCTATTTTCCTACAATCCTTCCAACACGGACTCTTCCCATTTTTGGTTATTTTTACCTACTTGCTAGCTGTGAGTTAAAATGTAAGAATTGTAATTTATATTTTCTTTTGTTATTAATGATTTGCAGCAATTTTTCACATGGCTGTTTATGGTCAGCAATTATTTGTTTAAGAACTATGATCACATATGCATTAGGTAATGGCTCTTGATCTTAAATATTTGTAAATGGATTTTTAACATACTATATGACCTGTTTGAACAAGTGACAATTCATAGCATCACAAGATTTAAACCCATATTAGATCTTAAAGATCATTTGATCTAATCTCTTCATTTAGTTTCTCTTCTCTTCTCTTCTCTTCTCTTCTCTTCTCTTCTCTTCTCTTCTCTTCTCTTCTCTTCTCTTCTCTTCTCTTCTCTTCTCTTCTCTTCTCTTCTCTTCTC
>NW_025395814.1:0-3534 GCF_016433145.1 Gracilinanus agilis | reverse complement strand
GGGGGATGCCCAAACATATTTCCTGCTCCCTGCCTACCCCCCCACCCTCGGGCCCAGCGCTGGCCCCAGCTGCAGCCTCCCTGAGGTCACCAAGAACCCGTGATGGCTGAGCGGGTGGTGCCACCCCCTCATTGTTTGGGTGTGAGGGACCGTCAGCTTCTGTAGGGGAGGTACCAGCATGGGCACGATGCCCAAACATGAGCTGGGAGGTATGATTAGGAGAGAAGGCAAAAAAGCAAAGAGGTTCAGGCTGGAGCTCATCCCGGCTGGCACCCCTGGGCACCGCTAGGAGCTCCAGCATGAGGGCCAGCTGAGACATTCCTCATCCCAGGGGGGCATCCGATGTCGGAGTGCCAGTCCCAATGGGCCAGTCCTCTATCCCAGCCTGACCCCTGACTACGCGTTACTGTTGGCAGAGTGGGGAGCCTACTGTAGGGAGAAGGCAGTGCGGGTCAGCCTGCCTGGGACAGCAGATCATTGTCTTGACAACATTTAATGGTTTCACGACTGGAGGACTAGACTGCGAGTCAGGGACACCTCAGTTCTGTAAGATTAAAAATGAATATCCAAATACCCCACGTATTATATTTAATACGAGTTATTAATTATAACTTGAAGGAAAGGAAAATGTTAAAAGGCTAGAGCAAAAAAAGAGCTAAGCCAGCCTCCGCATGCCACTTGGTGGAGAGAGGAAAGGAATTGTGGGAAATAGAAAGGAATTCTGGGGAATGTAGTTGTGGGGCACAACATTTTCTAATTACACGGTTCCAAAGCTGTCCCTGCCACTCACTAGTTATGTGACCATGGAAAAAGTTACTCCTCCTCCTGTGCCTCAGTTTCCTCAAAATTAAAATGGGGAGAATAACACCCACCGTACCTGCTTTACAGGGTTGTTAAGAAGTCCAAATGAGAAAACAGAGATAAAATGCTGTGTAAACTTTAAAGTATTCTAGAAATGCCTACCATTAACATTTTACTTTTAGAATTTACAAGAGGGGCAATTAGGTAGCACAGTGGAAAGAGCACCAGGCTTAGAGATGGGAAGTCCTGGGTTCAAATCTGGCCTCAGACACTCCCTAGCTGTGTGACCCTGGGCAAGTCACTTAAAGTTTGCATTGTCCTTCCCTTCTGTCTTAGAGGAGTTATGAGGACAGAAAAGGTTAAAAAAAAAAAAAAAAAAAAAGAATTCTGCAGAGTCCCAGGAAGGGCGTTGTCCACGGTCCAAAATGCCAGGGATTGGACCTGGCCCAGATTAGTCCTCCCTCACTCCTCTGGTGGCTTCTGACAGGGTTTTGCTTCCTCCCCTCAGCCGGTGGGCTCCCTGAGGGCAGGCCCCATCTCTCTCACCTTTCCACCCTCCCCACCCCAACAGCACCAATTACCCAGACCCACCTTCTCCTGATACTGGCGCCGAGAGGAGTCCAGGGACTGGATGAGGGCCGTGGCGTGGCCAATGAACATGGCATAGCAGGTGGCCCCCACGATCATGCTCAGCATGGTCAGCCAGATGTCCGTCATGCTCTCGGGGGCCTGGCGCCCATAACCAATGCAGAGCATGTGGCTCATGGCCTTGAACAGGGCGAAGGAGTAGAGCTCACTCCACGAGTGGTTCTGAAGCAGGAGCAGGGAGAGAGCCGTCACGGCTGGGCTCCGAATCCCATCCGCCCTCTACAGCCCCTTCTGGATTGCCCGTCCTCCCATCCACACACTCAGCCTCACAGACTCACACTATCATAGACTGACTGCCACAGTGGCTCTGCCCCTTACTGACCGCCCTTGGGCAAGGCCCTCCCCCTCTCTTGGCCTCAGTTTCCCCAGCTGTCAAATGAAGAAGTTCACTCAATTATTTCTAAGGTCCCTCTTAGCTTTGACCTTATCCATTCTAAGATTCTTTTCATTTCTGACTTTCTGTGTTCTAGAAACCCTCTCGGCTCTGACATTCTGTGTTCTCAAGTCTGTTTTAGCTCTGAATTCTAAGCTCTAAGGTTCTTTGTTACTCTAATATTTGGGGTTTTAAAAATCCTAGCTCTGACATTCTGGGTTCTAAGCTCCCTCCCAGCTCTGACATTCTGGGTTCTAAGCTCCCTCCCAGCTCTGACATTCTCTGTTCTAAGCTCCCTCCCAGCTCTGACATTCCCTGTTCTAAGGTCTCTCCCAGTTCTGACATTCTGTGTTCTGAAGTATTTCCTAGCTCTGAATTCTAAGCTCTAAGGTTCTTTGTTACTCTGATATTCTGCATTTTAAAATTCTACCTCTGACTTCCTGGGTTCTAAGGCCCTCCCAGTTCTGACATCCTGGGTTCTAAGGGTCACTTCAGCTCTGAAGTCTATGTCCTAAGGTTCTTTTGAGCTCTGACACTGTTCTCTAAGACAAAGAGGAAAAAGTCCCAGAGTTGGGGAAACAGATGGCAGCAGGGACAGAGAGAGGCTGGAAGCTGAAGGAGGGCCAGTCAGAGAAATGAAGGGAGGCAGAGAAAAAGAGGATGTGGTCAGTGGCCAGAGGAAGAGAGACTGGAGGGGGTGAGGGGCGATGCCGGCCCCTCCCCGGCCCTGCAGCTGTGTTCCTGAGGAGTTTTGCCCTCCTGTGTCCTCATTTGCCCTTCTCAGGGGATGGGGGTTGGGGGGAGGCCATTCAGGAAAACTGTCCTCTGTGTATTGGGCTAGAGAACAATGGCTGCAGCTGGCGCCTGGTTCCCAGATCCTCCTCGGACACTCCTTCCTTTGCTCTCTTTCTCTGCCTTCCTGCCCACCCCCACTCCTTATGTGGGCCCCATCCCAGGCTCTGGGCCCTGCCCCTATGTACCCCGGGGCTGGACTGGGAGACTTTGTGAAGCTGGAAGGGATGGGCTTGGGGAATCTGGGAGGAGTGGGGGTGGGGATGGCCCACCCAGGATGGTGGCCTGGGAGGATGGAGAGATGGGAGGCCTGGGAAGCCAGGTTCAGGAACTAGGATTTTTAGGAGCATCTGGGATGGCCGGTCCAGGAATTAAGGGTTGGGAAGTTTTTATATTTTTTGTGGGTTTTTTTGGGGTCAAACCCAGGGATTAGGAGGTTTGGGGGGCATATTGGGGAGCCTGAGGACTTACCACCATGCCATTGATGGAGACCCAGCAGTTTTTGGGGAAGTCCTGCAGCATGGGTACCAGAAACTGGAGGCAGCCATCCCAGTGGCACAGAAGTAACATCATGCTGATAAGGTTGAAGATACGCATGACAGCGCTGGCCAGGTCATAGGTCATGTGGAAGATCTAGGGAAGAGGTTCGAGAGAACCAATGAATGCCCCACGCCTCATCCTCAGTCTGATTTTTCTGGAACAGGTCTCATTCCATGCCCACTTTCCAGATGGGAAGATCGAGGCCACTTCCCCAAGCCACCCAAAAAGCTGGAAGGGCTAGAGAGCGCTCCAGGATCTATCAGCCCAGTCAGGGGCTGGGCACCCTCACCCCCACCCCTCTATCCATGCATTGAGAGGCAAACACTTAGAGATAAGCAAAGAGAGAGAGAGAGAGAGAGAGAGAGAGAGAGAGAGAGAGA
>NW_025395813.1:0-1448 GCF_016433145.1 Gracilinanus agilis | reverse complement strand
CACACTTATACAGATACTCCTACACACATATACACACTCATAGACAAGTACACACACTCTCAGAACACACCCATATTTACACACTCACTCATACATATATATGCTCACTTATAAAACACACTGATGCACACTTTCGTACTCACATATACACATTCATAGAAATAGAAGTGTATATGTGCACACTCGTACACACCCATATGTACACACTCACGCTCATACAAACATGCTTATTATACATGTATATGCTCACTTACAGACTTACCCACTTATACAGATACTCCTACACACATATACACACTCATAGATAAACAAGTACATACACGCCCATACTTACACACTCACTCATACATATATATGTTCACTTATAAAACACACTAATGCACACACTTGCACTCACATATACACATTCATGGAAACAGAAGTGCATATGCACACACATACATTTATATACTCACTTATAAAACACGCACTTATACAGATAATCCTACACACATATATACAGATACTCTTACACACATGAGTGTACACACTCAAACCCACACACTTACACACTAACTCATACATAGAATGCTAATTTATAAAACACACAACCACATATACACATTCATAGAAAAAGAAATGCAAAATTTGCACACTCGTATACACTCACATGTACACACACTCATACACACATGCTTATTTTACACATATATGCTCATTTATAAAACAAACTCTCAGATTCTCCTACACACATAGACAAACAAGTACACACACATACACACCTATACTTACATACTCACTCATGTGTGTTTATGCCACTTATAAAATACACTCACATCCACATATACATGCTCATAGACATAGAAGTGCATGCACATTCATACATACACATACTCATACACACAGGCTATACATGTATATACTTATAAAACACACTTATAAATACACTCATACACACATACACACTCATACACACATACACACTCATGGAAACCCAAGTGCACACACACCTGTACATACACCCTTACACTCATACACACAGCCTTATACATTTATACACTCACTTATAAAAGTCATTAATAAAAAAACTCATTCACACATTGACACATAGACACACAAGTGCATGCACACTTATACATACACATAGACACTATACACTCATACACACAGGTTATACATGTATATGTTCATTTATCAAACACATGTTCATACACTCATACACACATGCATGTACATTCATAGGCACCCAAGTGCAAACACTCATACCCATACATACACCCTCACACACACAGGCTTATACATGTATATACTCACATATAAAAGACACACTTATACACACTCATTAACACATATACACATGTAGACACAAGTGCATGCACACTCATATATGTCCAAACACACTAACACTCCTATACACATGCTTATACATGCATATGTTCATTTATACAACACACTCATATGCACACATT
>NW_025395812.1:0-1039 GCF_016433145.1 Gracilinanus agilis | reverse complement strand
CACTCACATATACACATTCATAGAAACAAGTGCATATGCACACACTTATACACACCCATATGTACACACTCATACATTTATATACTCACTTATAAAAACACACACTTATACATATTCCTACACACATTAATGCACACACTGAACTCATACACACCCATACTTGCACACTAGCTCATACATATAATGCTAATTTATAAAACACACACTACCACATATACGCATTCATAGAAACAGAAGTGCATAATTTGCACGTTCATACATACCCATGTGTACACACACTTATATACACATGCTTTTTACATATACATGCTCATTTATAAAGCAAACACTCATACAGACTCTCCTACATACATAGACAAACAAGTACACCCACAAACACATCTATACTTACATACTCACTCATGTGTGTTTATGCCACTTATAAAACACACTCACATCCACATATACATGTTCATAGACATAGAAGTGCATGCATGCTCATACATACACACAGGCTATACATGTATATACTCACTTATAAAACACAAGTATACACATACTCATACACACATACACACTCATGGAAACACAAGTGCGCACACACCTGTACATACAACCTTACACTCATATACACAGGCTTATATATGTATATATACTCACTTATAAAAGACACTAATACACTCATTCACACATGGACACATATAGACACATAAGTGCATGCACACTCATACTCACCCATAGATACTATACACTCATACACACAGGTTATGCATGTATATGTTCACCTATAAAACATATTCATACACACTCATACACACATGCTTGTACACACTCATAGGCATCCAAGTGCAAACACTCATACCCATACATACACCCTCACACACACAGGCTTATACATGTATATACTCACATATAAAAGACACACTTATACACACTCATTAACACACATACACATGTAGACACAAGTGCATGCACACTCATATATGTCCAAACACACTAACACTCGTATACACTATACATGCATATGTTCATTTATACAACACACTCATATGCACACATT
>NW_025395811.1:0-2980 GCF_016433145.1 Gracilinanus agilis | reverse complement strand
TCTTCTTCTTCTTCTTCTTCTTCTTCTTCTTCTTCTTCTTCTTCTTCAAGGCAGAAGAGTGGTAACGGTAGGCAATGGGGGTCAAGTGACTTGCCCAGGGTCACCCAGCTAGGAAGTGTCTGAGGCCATATTTTAACCTAGGACCTCCCATCTCTAGGCCTGGCTCTCAATCCACTGAGCTACCCAGCTGCCCCCGCCAAAGTCTTCTTAAAGCACAGCTCTGACCATTCACTGCCTTGCACAAAAACTTCTAATAGCTTCATTGCCTACCCAGAAAAATTCATATTCCTCAGCTTGACATTCAGGGCCCTTCCCTAATTTGGCTTCAAGCTGCTTTCCCAATCTATTAGATAACTTCAAGACCTGAAAAACAAAAGCCTCTGAAGAATAAAAAACTAATAGTACACAGAGGTCCTGGGAAGGTGTGAGCAGGTTGAGGAACTTTGAGGGACCGATGTGAAAGATATCAGTGAAACATGATAGAAAAATTATATAGGCTAATCATGTGATGAAGGTGAGAGTCCAAGGATGAGGGGTACAAAGGTCAAGTGCTCCCCAAATCATATCCTTTCCATGTCAGAAGAAAATTAGAAAAGCCTCTAGTATACTGGTTGAACTCCTTATGACTAACTTTTGGGAGAATAATAAAAAGAGTAATATAGAATGGGCAGGAATGGATGAGCTTTTGTTTCCATCTGTGGTAGGAGCATCCAAACAAAAGAGATCACAGAGCATTTAAATATCTTACAGTTGTTCAGTTGTTTCAGTTATGTCCAACTCTTCATGACCATTTGGGGTTTTCTTGGCAAAGATATTAGAGTGGTTTGTCATTTCCTTCTCCAGCTCATTTGATAGATGAGGACCTGAAGCAAACAAGATACGATGACTAGCTCAGGATCACATAGCTGTTAAGTATCTGAAGCCAAATCTGAACTCGATTCCAAGTCTAGTGCTCTAACACTGTACCACCTGTCTGTTGCAATTCTTTCTGTTCACTACTTCTCTAATTGCCTCCTGAAGTTTCTTTTCTATGGATCTTTCCTTCTGTTGCTCCCTATTTCTGCAGTGTTATCCCCCATCTCTTTTATGGAAATCCTATGCATTTTTTTGTGGACTGAGTAAAATCCTTCATTTTCCATGAAGCCTTCCCAGATTTCTTGGCCAGGGAGATTGGTCTTTCCTTCTGGAATTTTTTAACTCTTTATCTAGTCCCTTAGTGTAGTTAGTCCCTTAACATACTCGAATTTGTATTTTAATTGTGTACTTGGCTTCCTTTAGATGAAGAATTCTTAACTTGGGGGTCTGTGAACATATAAAAATTTTTTTGATAACTATATTTCATTATAGTTGTATTCCTTTGTTATCCTATATATCTTACACATTTAAAATATTTATTCTGAGAAGAGGTTCGTCACTAGATGGCCAAAGGGATCCATGACACATGAACAAGTTGAAGAACCCTGGTCTTAGACTGTAAACCTCTGGAGGGCACAGGAACATTTTCCAATTTATTTCTCTATCCTTGAATAACCTAAGGCACTCATTTCATTTTTGTTGAATGAATGAACCATTCATTTTCAATACTTGATTTATTAACATTGACTTAATTGTCTTAAACCGTTCTCTTTCCAAAACATTTTTTCCTATAGCAATTCTGTGAAGTGTGTCATCATTACCCTTTGACTTCAGTCATTTCATTTGTATATGATTCCAAATTCAGTTCTCTATCCATTACACAATACTGCCACTTGTTATCCTCTTCAGAGAGGAGAGAATAATTATCAATTAAATATCCTGTCTGGATTTTTCTGTTTTGGGCAGATAAGGAAATTGAGGCTCAGGGAGATTGAAGGGACTCGTCCATGATCTTCCAATTAGTAAATATCAGGGCTGAGACTTAAATTCAGGTCTTTTGACTCAATCAATTATTCAAAATGTTTAATCTTTGCTTAAGCACAAGGAATATGAAAGTTCTTGCTTGTAAGGAGCTTACATTTGAATGGATACCTACAGGATACATGCAAAGGAAAAGGAAGGTGACTTTAGAAGGGAAGGTTGAAAATCTGGTGATCTTATCACTGACCCTTCCCTGAGTATTATTTTTCAACTGTTTGTTCTTCCTTCCTTTGAGACTGGCTCCTCCTATCCTGGCATCCTCCTATCCTGACATATTTGATAATAAGCATTTGTTGAATTTGATTAACAAGTTTATTTTCCCATGTTATAGCATTAAAATAATTATCTGTCTTTTCCTCACTTGATACTTTTTCCAGTATTTTCAGTGTCTCAGAAATATATAATTATTTTGCGCAAAAGAGTGGATTAGAATCCCAAAGGACTCAAATCCATCCTCAGATACTTACTAGCTGTGAGACTCTTAATTTCTCTCAGCCTTGGTGTCTTTATCTGTAAAATGAAGGTGTTGGATTAGATGGCCTCTAAGGCCCCTTTGCAACACTAAAACTATCACCTTATGAAATTTAATCCTATGATCTCTAATAGGTATGTATTGAATTGAGTCCCTGTTAAATGGCCATCTAGTGCCATGGAAATCCCTACATCCCAAGGCAGACCATCCCATTTTTTAAAAACCTGTACCTTCCATCTTAGAATCAATACTGTGTTTTGGTTCCAAGGCAGAAGAACAGTAAGGGCTTGACAATGAAGGTTAAGGGACTTGCCCAGGATCACACAGCTAGGAAGTGTCTGAGGTCAGATTTGAACCCAGGACATCACATCTCTAGATCTTGCTCTCATCCACTAAGCCACCCAGCTGCCCCCATCCCACTTTTCAATGGTTCAAGCTATTAAGAAAGTTTTGCTTATATTGAGCCCAACAACTTTTAGCTTGAGGATTAACTAAGGATTGTACCATCATTCCCAAGTAGTTCCTATCATCATTATCACTCTGACCCTAGGAGAGATCTCAAGACCCATGCTCCAGGCTTCTAGAAGAGCTTTCATAGGTAACATATGGGCA
>NW_025395810.1:0-2980 GCF_016433145.1 Gracilinanus agilis | reverse complement strand
TCTTCTTCTTCTTCTTCTTCTTCTTCTTCTTCTTCTTCTTCTTCTTCAAGGCAGAAGAGTGGTAACGGTAGGCAATGGGGGTCAAGTGACTTGCCCAGGGTCACCCAGCTAGGAAGTGTCTGAGGCCATATTTTAACCTAGGACCTCCCATCTCTAGGCCTGGCTCTCAATCCACTGAGCTACCCAGCTGCCCCCGCCAAAGTCTTCTTAAAGCACAGCTCTGACCATTCACTGCCTTGCACAAAAACTTCTAATAGCTTCATTGCCTACCCAGAAAAATTCATATTCCTCAGCTTGACATTCAGGGCCCTTCCCTAATTTGGCTTCAAGCTGCTTTCCCAATCTATTAGATAACTTCAAGACCTGAAAAACAAAAGCCTCTGAAGAATAAAAAACTAATAGTACACAGAGGTCCTGGGAAGGTGTGAGCAGGTTGAGGAACTTTGAGGGACCGATGTGAAAGATATCAGTGAAACATGATAGAAAAATTATATAGGCTAATCATGTGATGAAGGTGAGAGTCCAAGGATGAGGGGTACAAAGGTCAAGTGTTCCCCAAATCATATCCTTTCCATGTCAGAAGAAAATTAGAAAAGCCTCTAGTATACTGGTTGAACTCCTTATGACTAACTTTTGGGAGAATAATAAAAAGAGTAATATAGAATGGGCAGGAATGGATGAGCTTTTGTTTCCATCTGTGGTAGGAGCATCCAAACAAAAGAGATCACAGAGCATTTAAATATCTTACAGTTGTTCAGTTGTTTCAGTTATGTCCAACTCTTCATGACCATTTGGGGTTTTCTTGGCAAAGATATTAGAGTGGTTTGTCATTTCCTTCTCCAGCTCATTTGATAGATGAGGACCTGAAGCAAACAAGATACGATGACTAGCTCAGGATCACATAGCTGTTAAGTATCTGAAGCCAAATCTGAACTCGATTCCAAGTCTAGTGCTCTAACACTGTACCACCTGTCTGTTGCAATTCTTTCTGTTCACTACTTCTCTAATTGCCTCCTGAAGTTTCTTTTCTATGGATCTTTCCTTCTGTTGCTCCCTATTTCTGCAGTGTTATCCCCCATCTCTTTTATGGAAATCCTATGCATTTTTTTGTGGACTGAGTAAAATCCTTCATTTTCCATGAAGCCTTCCCAGATTTCTTGGCCAGGGAGATTGGTCTTTCCTTCTGGAATTTTTTAACTCTTTATCTAGTCCCTTAGTGTAGTTAGTCCCTTAACATACTCGAATTTGTATTTTAATTGTGTACTTGGCTTCCTTTAGATGAAGAATTCTTAACTTGGGGGTCTGTGAACATATAAAAATTTTTTTGATAACTATATTTCATTATAGTTGTATTCCTTTGTTATCCTATATATCTTACACATTTAAAATATTTATTCTGAGAAGAGGTTCGTCACTAGATGGCCAAAGGGATCCATGACACATGAACAAGTTGAAGAACCCTGGTCTTAGACTGTAAACCTCTGGAGGGCACAGGAACATTTTCCAATTTATTTCTCTATCCTTGAATAACCTAAGGCACTCATTTCATTTTTGTTGAATGAATGAACCATTCATTTTCAATACTTGATTTATTAACATTGACTTAATTGTCTTAAACCGTTCTCTTTCCAAAACATTTTTTCCTATAGCAATTCTGTGAAGTGTGTCATCATTACCCTTTGACTTCAGTCATTTCATTTGTATATGATTCCAAATTCAGTTCTCTATCCATTACACAATACTGCCACTTGTTATCCTCTTCAGAGAGGAGAGAATAATTATCAATTAAATATCCTGTCTGGATTTTTCTGTTTTGGGCAGATAAGGAAATTGAGGCTCAGGGAGATTGAAGGGACTCGTCCATGATCTTCCAATTAGTAAATATCAGGGCTGAGACTTAAATTCAGGTCTTTTGACTCAATCAATTATTCAAAATGTTTAATCTTTGCTTAAGCACAAGGAATATGAAAGTTCTTGCTTGTAAGGAGCTTACATTTGAATGGATACCTACAGGATACATGCAAAGGAAAAGGAAGGTGACTTTAGAAGGGAAGGTTGAAAATCTGGTGATCTTATCACTGACCCTTCCCTGAGTATTATTTTTCAACTGTTTGTTCTTCCTTCCTTTGAGACTGGCTCCTCCTATCCTGGCATCCTCCTATCCTGACATATTTGATAATAAGCATTTGTTGAATTTGATTAACAAGTTTATTTTCCCATGTTATAGCATTAAAATAATTATCTGTCTTTTCCTCACTTGATACTTTTTCCAGTATTTTCAGTGTCTCAGAAATATATAATTATTTTGCGCAAAAGAGTGGATTAGAATCCCAAAGGACTCAAATCCATCCTCAGATACTTACTAGCTGTGAGACTCTTAATTTCTCTCAGCCTTGGTGTCTTTATCTGTAAAATGAAGGTGTTGGATTAGATGGCCTCTAAGGCCCCTTTGCAACACTAAAACTATCACCTTATGAAATTTAATCCTATGATCTCTAATAGGTATGTATTGAATTGAGTCCCTGTTAAATGGCCATCTAGTGCCATGGAAATCCCTACATCCCAAGGCAGACCATCCCATTTTTTAAAAACCTGTACCTTCCATCTTAGAATCAATACTGTGTTTTGGTTCCAAGGCAGAAGAACAGTAAGGGCTTGACAATGAAGGTTAAGGGACTTGCCCAGGATCACACAGCTAGGAAGTGTCTGAGGTCAGATTTGAACCCAGGACATCACATCTCTAGATCTTGCTCTCATCCACTAAGCCACCCAGCTGCCCCCATCCCACTTTTCAATGGTTCAAGCTATTAAGAAAGTTTTGCTTATATTGAGCCCAACAACTTTTAGCTTGAGGATTAACTAAGGATTGTACCATCATTCCCAAGTAGTTCCTATCATCATTATCACTCTGACCCTAGGAGAGATCTCAAGATCCATGCTCCAGGCTTCTAGAAGAGCTTTCATAGGTAACATATGGGCA
>NW_025395809.1:0-1671 GCF_016433145.1 Gracilinanus agilis | reverse complement strand
CCTTTGTTTTGTTTTGTTTTGTTTCATTTTTTTTGTGTTTTTTTTTTTGATTGTTTGTTGTTTTTTTTTTCTGCCAAGGAGAATGAGCTTCAGCCTGGGAAGGACAGAGCAGAAGTAGCTCTTAGGGAGGTGAAATTCTAGATAAGTGGTGAAGCTGGTAAGAGAGCACCTAGCTGCCCATGACGACTTCCAGTCACCAGGTCCAAATGAACTACCCTATCCCTTCAGTCCCTGAAAGTACAAATAGACGGATGCAGTCACTGAGCCACTGTCAGTGTTCAGTGAAAGATCAGGATGTAAGGGAGAGTTAGGCGAAACAAAAGACTAACAACAACTAAACAGGGAGATCCGGGAAATTCCATGGATACCATCTACCTAGATTTTGCCCAAGCATCTTATAATATATTACAAATCAAGAATATATTTATTCTCACAGGCAAGATGGAGAGATGTCTGTAAAGTGAATTCAATATTGGTTGAATGTCTAGACTCGAAGAATAGCCATTTAAGAGTCTGATGTCAGGGGGCATCAGTGGGTGGCTCAGTGGCTTGAGAGCCAAGCCTGGAGATGGGAAGTTTTGGGTTCAAATCTGACCCCAGACACTTCCTGGCTGGGTGACCCTGGACAAGTCACTTAACCCCCATTTCCCAGCCCTTACCACTCTTCTGCTTTGGAACCAATATACAGATTCTAAGACAGAGGGATTAAAAAAAATCTATTGTCAACTTAAAAGGTGCTCTCTTGATTAAGTGTTCCTGTAGATCTGGGTTTGGCCATGTGCTGTGTCTTAGTAATACAGGATCTTAGGAACATACATTTGGAGCTGGAAGGGATGTTAGAGGTCAAATAATCCGGCTCCTTCATTTTGCAAATGTGACCAATGGATCCCAGTGAGGTTAAGTGACTTCCCTGAGCAATCATGGATAGTGAGAGGGCAGAAATTTGAACCCATAACTTTTGTCTCCAAATCCAGTACATGTACTATACCACATTTTTATTAGTGACTTGGATAAACACATAAATATCATGCCTATCAAGTTTGTGGGTGACAAAAGTCAGTAAGTCAATCAACATTTATTAGACACCTACTATGTGCCAGGCACTGTGCTAAGTTCTAGGGATAACAAGACAGGCAAAAGACAGTCCATTCCCTCAAGGAGCTCCTGGACTAATGGAGGACAACATTCAAGCAACTATGTGCAAACTTAAGCAAAATACGGGATAAACTGGACATAACAGAGAGAAAACATTAGACTTAAAGGTGATTGGAAAAGGCTTCAAGTGAAAGGGGATACTGAAAGGAAGCCAATGAAACTGGAGTGGGGCAGAAATGAGAAGGGAGGACATTGTCTGTTCAGGCACAGCCAGTGGAAATATTCTGGAGTCAGGCAATGGAGGAGTGTCTTTTTTGAAGACTAGAAAGGTCAGTGTCACTGGATTTCAGAGTACCTGAGGGGTGTAAGGTATAAGAAGACAGTAAATGAGCGGGGAGTGCCAGGTTAGGAATAGCTTTGCATGCTGAACAGAATCAAAGAAGGATAGTTAATGACTTAGATGACAGATTCAGGTTCCTTGATTCCTTCCTTCCTTCC
Organism: Gracilinanus agilis; assembly: GCF_016433145.1. Taxonomy (NCBI): domain Eukaryota; kingdom Metazoa; phylum Chordata; class Mammalia; order Didelphimorphia; family Didelphidae; genus Gracilinanus; species Gracilinanus agilis. The sequence continues at coordinate 78 of NW_025395809.1, read as the reverse complement.
TTCCTTCCTTCCTTCCTTCCTTCCTTCCTTCCTTCTTCTTCTTCTTCTTCTTCTTCTTCTTCTTCTTCTTCTTCTTCT
>NW_025395808.1:0-3650 GCF_016433145.1 Gracilinanus agilis | reverse complement strand
GATTATTGGACTGGCCTGATGTGGGGAGGAGGGGTTCTCATCTTATGTACTGGTTATAACGATGATTTGAAAAAGTTCACCTCTAAGGAGTGCAGGGGCATTCCCAGTTTAAAGCACTTCACGCCCCCAAAGAGTTTCCTCATCTTTCTATGACTTATTCATATGGCTGGTTTGGCGGCTTAACCCTACAGTATTGATCCTGCCTCACGTCCAGCCTTTAGCCAGATGGCCTGTCAGGTCCATTTAATGCACTTTGGCTCAGAATTGCTTTTAATCTCACAGGCCGTCAGTCAAGAAGTGGCCAATCAATAAGCAAACAGTTCTCCAGGCTGGGTTTTTTGTGGGGATTTTTTTCCCTTTGCAGACTGTTTAATACCAAGGGCCTCAGAAGCCAATCTTAGGCAGATTTCATGGGGTTATAGATTATGAGCTAGAAAGGAACTAAAATGGCATCTGATCCAACCCCTTCATTTTAGAGATAAGGAAAACCAAGGCCCAGAGAGATTAAGTGGCTTGTCCAGTGGTGCCCAGGGATTGAGTGGCAGAGTCAGAATTCAAACCCAGGTCATCTGACTCCAAATCTGGTGTTCTTTTCCATTACGCCATTGTTCTGTGTTCTACCTGGAGCCATTTTGATTGACATCTGAATGGGTGCAAGTTATCTAGTCTGTACCATATCTAAACTCCCCCACAACTCAGTCCAGATTGTTTCACATCCCAATGAGCAATCTAGCCAGGCTATCTAGCCTTCTACTCTGCTGCTGCTACTGTCAGCCTTCTTCTCCTCACCTGGACCAGCACCTTGGCCCCTGACCTCCAGAATCCATGCCTCCAGTCCCTGGGAAGATTCATCTAGTTGGTTGTAGAACTATTTTTCTAGGGCTCTGCCAGTTTCATTGGCCACTGAGAGGCTGCTAACTTGCCTAGTCTGCTACATCTAACTGGTCCCAGACAAGATCCCACTATATTTCACATCCTATCTAGCTGGCCAACTACTGTATCCACCTCATATGGTCATCATAAGATGGATAGTTCACGTCTCTGTATGTCTACCATCTTGTTATCCAACTTGACACCCAAGTAGCTCTCTCTGTGTCTGTCTCTCTGTCTCTCTGTCTTTCTCTCTCCCTCTCCCTCTCTCTCTCTCCCTCTTCTCCTTCTCCCTCCCTCTCTGTCTCTCTGTCTCCCTCTTTTTCTCTCTCCCTCCCTTTCTCTCTCCTCTCTTCCTCCTTCTCCTTGCCTCTTTTCCTCTCCTTCCCTCTCTTTCTCTCCCTCTGGATCTCTGACTCTCTGTCTCTCTCACTGTCTCTGTCTGTCTGTCTGTCTGTCTGTCTCTCTCTCTCTCTCTCACACACACACACACACACAGAAACACATGGACACATGTACTTTTCATCTCTCACCATGGACACAGCAACTAAGTGCCTGGCCCCTTGCCACTCTTCTGTCTTAGAATTGATACTAAGACAGAAGGTAAGTGGAAGAAGAAAAAAGAAGAAAGAACAAGAACAAGAACAAGAACAAGAACAAGAAGAGATTACAATCTAATGGAGGAAGTTGAATAGGGGGAGGGGGTACCAGAGGGGTCCAAGCCAGGGCCATGATAATGATATGATGATGTAGTAAAAACCAAACAGAGTAACAGGTAACAAAGAGATGTCTAGGATTCTGAGCCCTCTTAAAGGAAGGACTTAGGAGAAGGTTTTTTTAAACCTTTACCTTCTGTTATTCTCTTAGAATGAACACTATCTGTTCCAAGGCAGAAGAGTGGTAAGGGGTAGGTAAGAGGGGTTAAGTGACCTGCCCAGGGTCACATATCTAAGAAGTATCTGAGGGTAGATTTGAACCCAAAACCTTTGAGGAAGTTTTTTTGCTCAGCAAAAGCACCTGAGGGTAATGATGAGGTGTAAGTACCAAAACAAGCAAATGCCATGATACTGAGTTTCCTGGTATTGGGCTTATCCTGCTTGGAAGAGAGAGGGATGATGAGGAAACTGATGATGAATGATGTGAGAGTGAAATGGAAACCAAACAGAGCAGCTGATGGTGTAAACTAACTCAACATCCCCATGACTTCTCAGACCAAAACTTCCTTCCCTACCCATCACTCCCTTAAATGTGTTGTCATCCACTATTAGAATGTCAGCTCTTAAGGGCATTTTTTGTATTTGTAATTTGTAATCCCACTAACATAGTGCCCAACACATAACTTTCTTAATAAGTGTTTTTTAAATTTATTCATTCATTCCACAGAAAGAAGAACTATGAATGAAAGTCATTAGACAAAGGCATAGACCACTGGAGAGGACAAAAACTACCAATCATTGGAAGAATTCTAGCAGTGGATAATCAGATGTTCTTCAGCATTTTGTGTGTGTCATTGAGTCCTTTGGATGTCTGCAGACCCCTTTGCAGAATATGTTCTTCAGTGCATAAAATAGAATGCATGGGATTACAAAGCAAACCAATTCTATTGAACAGTCATCAAAATACTAAAAAGGAAAAAAAATTCATGGATCCCAGGTAAAGAACCCTTATGCAGGCAGCTCAGTGGATTGAGAACCAGGCCTAGAGATGGGAGATCCTGGGTTCAAATCTGGCCTCAGATACTTCATAGTTGTGTGACCCTAGGTATATCACTTAACCCCCATTGCTTAGCTCTTACAGCTCTCCTGCCTTAGAAGTAATACCAAGTATCTATTCTAAGGCAGAAGGTAAGGGTTCAAAAATAAATAAGTGAACAAACAAACAAATGAATGAATGAATGAACAGATAAATGAATGAATGAATGAATAGAACCCTCGGGCAAGAGGATCACCTGACCCCAGTGCATTAGATAGGATTCTTGCCTGGAATGGAAGGTTGAATTGGGTGACTTTAGGATTTCTTCTGAGATTCTTTAACTGCCTCATTCCATGAACCTCTTCAAAGCTGGTATGGGAGGGCAATTGACACAATGAAAACAGCCTTGCCTCCTAATTCAGAAAACTTGGGTTCAAATTCTTGCAAGTCATCTTGGGCCTCAGTTTCTTCCTCTACAAAATGGGGGGGGAGTGAACCAGATGATTTTTAAGGTCTCCTCCAGCCATAAATTCTAGGAACTCTCCAGGAAAGAGATGGTTTAGACCTGAAGCAAAAGGCTCCCTGGAACCCTCTTTCCTTAGTCCCCTCCAAAACCCCATCATCCTCTTTCCAGTTTTCACCGAAGTCAAAAGGAAACAAATTCTCCTAATAATGTAATTAAAGAGGCCCAGCTTCTATGTTCCCCTCCCCACTAAGCTCTAGCCTCTTTCTCCTCCAAAATGAAGATTAAGCAACTTCATGCCTGGGGCTTTCCATCCTCTTTCAGATGATTCTCCCTACTGTGGGACAAGTGGAGAAACTATGATAGGAAAAACAAAAGGGGAGCCCCAAAGGAGATGTTTGCCTCTAGCCAGGATAGCCTATAAACTGTAAATAATCATCATTTTTCATTTCACCCCAATCTTATCTGAAAACTCTATGAAGAATGCAATATGATAAAAGTACCACACGGTGAGCCCTTGTAAAATAAGAAACAGATTAACCAGCACATTCCCAAACCTCGAGAAGAAAGGAAGGAAAGAAGGAAGGAAGGAAGGAAGGAAGGAAGGAAGGAAGGAAGGAAGGAA
>NW_025395807.1:0-1672 GCF_016433145.1 Gracilinanus agilis | reverse complement strand
CCTTTGTTTTGTTTTGTTTTGTTTCATTTTTTTTGTGTTTTTTTTTTGATTGTTTGTTGTTTTTTTTTTTCTGCCAAGGAGAATGAGCTTCAGCCTGGGAAGGACAGAGCAGAAGTAGCTCTTAGGGAGGTGAAATTCTAGATAAGTGGTGAAGCTGGTAAGAGAGCACCTAGCTGCCCATGACGACTTCCAGTCACCAGGTCCAAATATAACTACCCTATCCCTTCAGTCCCTGAAAGTACAAATAGACGGATGCAGTCACTGAGCCACTGTCAGTGTTCAGTGAAAGATCAGGATGTAAGGGAGAGTTAGGCGAAACAAAAGACTAACAACAACTAAACAGGGAGATCCGGGAAATTCCATGGATACCATCTACCTAGATTTTGCCCAAGCATCTTATAATATATTACAAATCAAGAATATATTTATTCTCACAGGCAAGATGGAGAGATGTCTGTAAAGTGAATTCAATATTGGTTGAATGTCTAGACTCGAAGAATAGCCATTTAAGAGTCTGATGTCAGGGGGCATCAGTGGGTGGCTCAGTGGCTTGAGAGCCAAGCCTGGAGATGGGAAGTTTTGGGTTCAAATCTGACCCCAGACACTTCCTGGCTGGGTGACCCTGGACAAGTCACTTAACCCCCATTTCCCAGCCCTTACCACTCTTCTGCTTTGGAACCAATATACAGATTCTAAGACAGAGGGATTAAAAAAAATCTATTGTCAACTTAAAAGGTGCTCTCTTGATTAAGTGTTCCTGTAGATCTGGGTTTGGCCATGTGCTGTGTCTTAGTAATACAGGATCTTAGGAACATACATTTGGAGCTGGAAGGGATGTTAGAGGTCAAATAATCCGGCTCCTTCATTTTGCAAATGTGACCAATGGATCCCAGTGAGGTTAAGTGACTTCCCTGAGCAATCATGGATAGTGAGAGGGCAGAAATTTGAACCCATAACTTTTGTCTCCAAATCCAGTACATGTACTATACCACATTTTTATTAGTGACTTGGATAAACACATAAATATCATGCCTATCAAGTTTGTGGGTGACAAAAGTCAGTAAGTCAATCAACATTTATTAGACACCTACTATGTGCCAGGCACTGTGCTAAGTTCTAGGGATAACAAGACAGGCAAAAGACAGTCCATTCCCTCAAGGAGCTCCTGGACTAATGGAGGACAACATTCAAGCAACTATGTGCAAACTTAAGCAAAATACGGGATAAACTGGACATAACAGAGAGAAAACATTAGACTTAAAGGTGATTGGAAAAGGCTTCAAGTGAAAGGGGATACTGAAAGGAAGCCAATGAAACTGGAGTGGGGCAGAAATGAGAAGGGAGGACATTGTCTGTTCAGGCACAGCCAGTGGAAATATTCTGGAGTCAGGCAATGGAGGAGTGTCTTTTTTGAAGACTAGAAAGGTCAGTGTCACTGGATTTCAGAGTACCTGAGGGGTGTAAGGTATAAGAAGACAGTAAATGAGCGGGGAGTGCCAGGTTAGGAATAGCTTTGCATGCTGAACAGAATCAAAGAAGGATAGTTAATGACTTAGATGACAGATTCAGGTTCCTTGATTCCTTCCTTCCTTCCTTCCTTCCTTCCTTCCTTCCTTCCTTCCTTCCTTCTTCTTCTTCTTCTTCTTCTTCTTCTTCTTCTTCTTCTTCTTCT
>NW_025395806.1:0-12071 GCF_016433145.1 Gracilinanus agilis | reverse complement strand
ATTGGGATTTTTAGAAGGTCCAGGCAAAGGCTTGAATCTGCTTCCAACGCCAAGGATTTTCAGCAGCAGGTTAGAGCCTCCCATCTCTGTGGGTGTCAAAAGGTATAACTTTATAGTCAGCCCCAAAATCCTTAGAGTGTTTGAAAGAAGGGGGCATGGGAGAAGACTAGGTGTGCTCAGGATCAGGGAGTCTGTATCAATGGTAGTCAGTAGAGTCCAAAGAGAAGTGGCCTAGTTCAAAAAGCCCCAGTTCTAGTCTCAGCTGTGTCATCATTTACTAGCTATGTGGTCTTGGCAAATAGTACATACAGTTTAGCCTCTCCGGGCCTTAGTTTCTTAACTGTAAAATGGGGATAATGACACTTCCCCTCTCTTTCTCTTTCTCTCTATTTCTCAAATGGGTTATTGTGAGGATCCAATGAGATACATGACAATACTTTGTAAACTGGAAAGTGCTCTATAAAGCTTAGATTCAGCTAGGTGGTAGTATGGATAGAACCCTGGCCCTGGTGTCAGAAAGACTTCTGAGTTCAAATCCAACCTCACCCATTTACTAGCTATGTGACTCATGGCAAGTCATTTAAACTCTGCCTCAGTTTCCTCACCCAATAGAATTGTTGTATTAAATGAAATAATTGTAAAGTGCTTGGTGCAGTATTTGATATATAAATGTTAGCTATTATTATTGTTATATTTGTAGAGCACTTAGCACAGTGCCATAATGGGTGTTTATTCTCCCCATTTCCCCCCAAAGGCCTGAGATTGTGATGACTGGGCTATTTGAGCTGGTGTTGCTGCTAGTGTGACTTATATATTAACTTAATGGCACAAGTGATCCAGGATCTTTTCGATGCCCTTCTTGCTCTGGATGGGAGGGGCAGGATGACCTGGACACATTTCCTATCAGATCTGATACATTATGCAGTGGAGAAAGAACTGACTCTGGAGCCAGAGGATCCCAGTGCAACGCCTACTTTTGATATACGGGTGTAGGATGTTCCAGTGGAAAGAATGCTGTTTCAAATATCAGCTTTGCTACCTATGTGACTTTGGTGACCAGATTTATTTCTAATATTGATTATCTCAACCTGAGACTTGGTCTATGTTTCTTTTGGTTTATGTCTCTTTCTTCATTCTTTTGTCCTGACAGCCTCTTAAAGCCTGCACCAGAGCATCTTCTAAACTGGAGTGATTGAAGTTGAGACTGTGACTCCATCTAAGTTGGATACTCCAAATAAGTTGAGACTCCATCTTATTTGGCAAACAAGAACTAGCTTAAGCCAAGCATATGTTTGGAGGGCAGCAGGGCAGTGTCCTGGGGTCCCCTACTGAAATGAACTATGGAGGTCAAAACTATACCACAACACACCCAATTGAATCTTATGATCAAACATGACTCCCACCACCACCACCATGAAGGAATCAGGAAGGGACTGTAAAAAATCAGCCCTTTATATATTTCCAAAATTGTATTTAATGACTCAAGATGCTGAATATCTTTGTCTTTGATCACTGGAAGATCATTGACCAATTAATTTATTGGTTATTGCTAGCCTGATCAATAAATTGATTTTCTTACCCAGAACCCAGGCTCTTGAAAATTTTAATTGTCACACTGGGAAAATTGTTTAAACTCTCTACACTTCAGTTTCCACATCTATAAGGTGAAGGCGATTGGACTATTTGGTCTCTGCGGTTCCCTTCCAGTTCTAAATGTATGATCTAGCTTGTTGATTGAGGCAATGATGTTTCTCATTTACCCCAGATAAAGGCGCTTCTTGGAAAGCTCCACCAGAGGGAATCTGAGGTCGTTCAACACTTGCACTTTGTTGATGGAGGCCAGTGGTTTGTGTCGGTGCTCATACTGTGCCACCTTGTTCTCTTGGATGAAGACATGGAAATACTCTGAGTCTGAAAAGATTTCAATCTGAAAGACAAGCAGATCAGGCAAGTTCCTAGCAGCAAAAGCATTATCTTTCCCTTCCCTACCTCAACAATCTTCTCTCTTATTGACATGCTAGCACAGTGCCTGGCATTCAGTAGGAGCTTTAAAAATGCTAGTCAAATGAATGAATGCACAAACAAATGCTACTTCCCCCCCCAACTAGACCACAGAAGGACAATAGAGTATAGTGGAAAGATGGCCATCCTTGGAGTCTAGAAGACTTGGGTTTAAATCTTGCCATTGACAAACACTGCCTATATAACCCTGAGCAAATCTTTAGCTTTTCAGTGCCTCAGGGAGGACTTTAGAACTACAAATTGTAGAGTAGTTGTCCATCTTCACCAGTAGAAGGATTTTCTGAGGAGGATGATTTAGGGAGGGGAGTTCCCCTATACCAATAAAATCACAGATATTAGCTGAAACAACAACAAAATGAAATTAGAAGATCCATGTTCAGTTGTTTCAATCTTGTCTGACTCTTTGTGACCCCATTTAGGGTTTTTTTCCCCCATTGTACTTTGGTTTACTAATCCATAGGATTTTACTCAATGCCACTTGAGAGAAAGGATCTTTTACTTCTTTGTATCCCCAGTGCTTAGGACAGGTAGGTGACTTAAATCTAAGAAATTCATTTTCCTGAATTCAAATTTACATCAGACATTTATTTGCCTGGTGACCCTGGGCAAGTCACTTAACCCTGTTTGCCTCAGTTTCCTCAACTTTCAAATGAGATGGAGAAGGAAATGACAAACCACTCCAGTATCTTTGCCAAGGAAATCTGAAATGGAATCAGGAAGAATCAGACATGATTGAAAACAATTGAACAAAAACAAAATTCCCAGTGTTTAGCATAGTATCATACATACTTGTAGTAGGAGCTCAATAGATGTTGGTTGATGATAATGAATAATAAGATTAGAACCAGTTGGTTCATCCTTTCCTCACAGGACAGGTACCTGAGGTCATACAGCCATTAAGTGTTCAGTTTCACAAATGGGGAGGCCAAGGTACCAGGAAGTCAAGGAACTGAATCCAGGATGAAGGGTAGGACAACAATCAATTCAGCAATGGTGTTCAAACCTTCAGATCTCCCACCATTAGCCTGAAACCCTTGAAATCTTCCCAGGCTAACTTCACCTAATTCATTCCTCTCTCCTTTTGGGCACTTAAAGACCCAAGTCAGTCTTTTACCTACCAAGATAAGAAGAGGGATACCATTAACTCTCTTTTCTAGTGTCAGGAGGTAGGAAGAAAAAATGGTCTCTAAGATAGGAAGAGAAAGAAGATAAGAGAAAGATTTCCAAACAGACTGAATGACACTCTAGTCTTTCCACTATGTACATTGTAGATAACTATTTAGAGAGAGGAGCATGATATGGAGGGGAATGTGCTGGGCTTATGCTGGATTTCTTCTTCTATCTCTTACCAAGTGGTGTGAGTGTGGGAAAATTACTTTAACACACTGAGCCTCTTAAAGTCTCCTTATCTGGAAATGGATAACAATTCTTGTACCACCCACTTTATAGTTTTTAAGGGAAAATGTGTTGTAAGTGATAAAGTGCTCTATGAATTTGAATTATTATTATTGTATTCCTATATATGTATACCCTAAAGCTTGCCTCTGGCTCCCCTCCCGCCCACTTGTTACCTATGGGAAGTTTTCCTGGAACCTGAAACATGGGTCTTAAGAACTCTCTTAGGACCATAGTGATGATGACAAGAATTGTTTAGGCATAATTTGTACAGTCCTTACCCAGTTGGCCTTGAGAAGGCTCAGTCATATATACTCTGTGGGATCTTGAAGGGGCACTGTTACTCTCTGAGAAACCATCTTTGTTTATCCCCACCCCATTCTGTTTGACAGGGAGGAAGGGAACCTGTTTTACCTCAAAAGGCTCCTTTAGTTCCAGAGGGAAGACATTGAAAACTTCCTCTTCACCCCAATGACTGGTCTGGAAGGAGTTGCAGACCAAGGTAGCATTGGAGAACCGGGGTTTGAAGTGGAAAGCGATGTCACCTGACTCAGAGAGGAAGTTTATTTCAAACCTATTGGAGAGGAAAGAAAGCTACCTAGTGGAAGGTACTTGACACCCCTTCCCCTCCCGACTTCCCTTGGTTTCTTAGATCCTATAGCCCATTCAGTCTTAGGGTATGTCTGAGGTCCACCCAAAGACAGTCCCAATTTGTAGTGGTGGCACTTGGCACCCTGCCACTGTCCCTTGTTTCCTCTTGGGCATTTATGTGGGGAGGTAGGAGGGAGAGGCAAGAGGAAAGAAACTTCTCTTACTCATCATCTTTGGAGTTGGTCTGACCCTGGACGATCAGGCTCCAGCCTGGGACCAGGCCACCTGAGCAAAAGGCTTCAAACTGTGAATGGAAAGAGAATGAGGGAAATGCTGGAGTACAGATGGGAGCCTCCTTCCCATTCCCCAATCAATCCATGAACAATTGATAAACATCTAGTAAGTGATTATGGTATACAAGTGATGAATCAGATGGGAAAGAAAGCCAAGAACAGCCTTTGTCCTAGAAGTGGACATTCTGATGGGTCAGACAACACATATAAATAAATACAGAATTGAGACAAAATAGCCTTACTGGGGAAGGCTTTGGCAGTGGGGTAAGTGCAAAGGCTTCATTCATCATTCAACAAACATTTATTAAGGGTGCACCATTTGCTAGGCATTGGATACATAATAAACATCTCACATTCTACTTTGTATTATATTTATGTTGATGTGTGATGTTGTATTATATTTATGTTGATGTACTTCTCTTTCAGTTCATAAAGTTGCAATAAAATGTCAAGAATAAATTTAACCGGGCAGCTGGGTAGCTCAGTGGATTGAGAGCCAGGCCTAGAGATGGGAGGTTCTAGGTTCAAATCTGATTTCAGACACTTCCCAGCTGTGTGACCCTGGGCAAGTCACTTATCCCCCATTGCCTAGCCCTTACCACTCTTCTGCCTTGAAACCAATACACAGTTTTGACTCCAAGATGGAAGGTAAGGGTTTAAAAAACAAACTAGCCTAAGAAAGGTTGATGGAAAAACTCTTCACCAGAAAGTTGTCCACCAAATCATGACTTCCCCACCCAAAAAAGACTCTAGATCTTTGCTCTGATAGCTCTGTGAAAATGAAGTCAAGAGTTTCCCAGCTTTGTTACTTACTCTCTTCAGGACCTTGAGCTTACTGCTACTACTCTCCAAGTCTCAGTTTCCTCAACTACATAATGGGTATGATACTTAATTTTTTTCACAGAATAGTTGCACATAATTTTTGAAGTAAATTTATTATTTAATGCATTATTTAATATATAAATTTTAATTTCTAAGTTAAATTCATTCTTTATGATTTAAAGCTAATATTATTTGCAAAATAATAATATAGGGCTTTACAAGTTTTCAAAGAGGCTTCATGCTGACTCTGGGTTCCGCCACTTTCTATGGTGTTATGGGCAATTCGCTTAACCTCTGAGCTTAACGCCCTCAAGAATGATACATGTCACCAACATAAAATGGCTTTGCAAGTATCAATGTTTACAATCTGGGATGGGGGTTGGGGTTGGGAGGAGAGGACAGAGGGAGACAATTCAAGACTGAATTTTTTTTTAAACCCTTACCTTCTGTCTTAGAATCAATCCTGTGTTTTGGTTCTAAGGCAGAAGAGCAGTAATGGGAGTTAAGTGACTTGCCTAGGGTCACACAGCTAGGAAGTAGACTCAATATTCTTTGAAAAATGTTGGAAACTTTTTACATGTAATTAGGGGAAAAAATTTTAAAAAAATGAAACCCCAAAGAAGTATCAATTAATCACGTGGCCCTTGGCAAGTCAGGGAATTTCTCTGAGCCTAAGAAAGCTCTATTTAAACCCCAAGTTATTCATTGGTTGCAATCTGCATTGGCGGATCGGTTAGGAAATTGCAGATGTTCTTAGTGTATACTAATATTACATATTAATATTGTTATCCACTCCTCACCCAACACACACGCGCAAACCGATTCACGCACATCCTTTTGTATTTCCCAGGAGAGCACATCCTCTGCCCCCACCCCCACCCCCAGCTCTCCCTTTATCCACGGATGCTGCCTCTAATGACAAAGGGGGTGGAGTGAAGTGCGATGGGAATGCAGAGGGGATTGGGGCCAGCGTGGCCAAACGGCCCAGCTCTGTTCCCGCTCGGGGGGCGGGCCGGGTATGTGCCCGCGAATTCTAGCGCAGGCCTGTGAAATGCCAGTTCAAGTGTTGGCCTCGGGTTCTCACGCGGCCGGGGGTCGGGAGTGCGAGTAGGGGTCCAGCTGGGGCTGGTTAGGCTGAGCGGCTGCAGGGTTTGGGCCCTAGGGAGATGGCCGGAGCCAAGTCCACGATGGCGCCCAAATCGCCGAGTTTGGCCACGGTCCTCGGGTCAAAGTAATTGGCGCCCAGACCTCCCTTCTCCCCCTCTCTTTCCCCGAGGGGTTATGGTCCGAGCGGACGCCCAGACGCCCGGGCCGCCGGCCTGGGCCCTTTCCCTGGCTCCCCGCCCCCCTCCCAACCTCTTCGTGGGGGCCTCCTTTCCCACGCTCCGGCTTCGACCGCAGCCCGGGGGGCAGGGACCAAACGCTGCCCCGCCTGCCTGTTACAGCTGCCCCCCAGGCGCCGGGGGCCACCAGGCACGTGTGTTACTAAGTACCAGTCCAAAAGGCAGCTTTCGAGTCCCAAGTTTGGTCCCTCCGCCAGCGTGGGGACTCCCCCGCATCTTGGCTGATAGCGATATAGGGAGACTTGGAAGGGTCCTTAGTGGTGCCACCTCTCTCATTTGGCCGAAGGCAGACAAGCCAGTCACACACAACAGCTCAGATTTGTAAGTCACTTTACATACACTCCTACATTTGATCCTCACACAACTCCATGAGGGAGGCAGTGCAAGTAATCTCCATCTTACTAATAAAGAAACTGAGGTTTTGAGAGAAGTGACTTGCCCAAGGTTACACAAACAGCAAGGCCAAGAGTTTTTGAAGCAATCTTCAAATCCAGAGCTCTTAAAAGAGACACAACATTGACTCTTCGACAGACACCAGCGGGCACACACATACTGGGCATAGCTCAGAGCCTAGTGGGGAGCGGGGAGGTGGGGAGAAGTCCCTTTGTAGTTAAAAGTCATCGAATTCTCAGGAGCCTGGGGACCTGGCCCTCACCTGCACAGGCATCTTCCCAGTGGTCCCGGTTCTCAGTGGAATTGATTGGGAGGTGCCTGGCAGCTGATATAGGCGACCAGAGGGATGGGAGGAGGACCCAGGGGTGGCCCTCCCTCACGGGAACGCATGACCCCGCCTTGCCTCCCCCAAACGATTCACTGGCTAATTCTACGTTAGGAAATGCTGCCTCAGATGCTTCCCCCAGTAAGGCTATCCATCAGTGCTGCAGAGGGAAAAGGTAGGATGTTGGAGGAATGGAGCAGATTCATCACTCCTTTACATTCTAGGGGCCCTGGGGGGAGACAATGATGAATAAGACCTATTCTCTACCTTCCTGTTTAGAAGAACGTACAGGACATAGGTGCAAATAACCACAAAAATCTCTTTTCCCTGCCCTCCCGCCAATTTTAAATTCTTTCATTGGTATATAATTAGGATGCCTGCCCCCCCCCCCCCCCCGCCCCGCCCCACCCCTCCTGTCCGACATCAGTAACTTAAAGCAAAGAATTCAAGCCTCCCTAAATGACATTTTTAATGAAGGAAACCCTGGAGTTCCAAATTCTTATGCAAATATTAAATATGAGCATCCCGACCCCCTTTTTCCTGTCCCCCATGCCCCTTCCCAGGGCCTGGCTGATTCCAGCTTGGCCACATTTCCAACTCCTCTCTCCAGCCAATTCTGATCAGTTGTGTGCTACAAAGCCTGGATTGTTGACAGCGGATTAGGAATTAAAGTGCCGCTGCGGCCCCTGCTGCTGTCAGCACATTCCTGGGCCTGGGCTCTCTCTCTGGCTCTGCCTCCATGGACTCCATTGGGGGTGGTCAGCCTTTTCCCACAGCCCTGAAGCACGGAGGCCCCAAGAGCACAATCTCTGCCTCTTCCCCGCCCCCAACACCACACACATCAGTTTTAACCCCCTTAGGATGGGGTGGGAGAACTCTAGAGTTTACAATCCTTTTCACCCCAGATGAAGTGTGGTGTGGTGTGTTGTAAAGAATAAGGGACCAGAAGATCTGAGTGCTACCTCTTATCAGCTGTGTGGGCAGCTAAACTAGGTGGTAAAGTGGACGGAGAACTAGGCTTGGAAGCAGAAAGACTCATCTTCATGCGTTAAAATTCAGTCTCAGACACTTATTAGCTTTGTGACTCTGGTCAAGTCACTTAACCTTGTTTGCCTCAGTTTCTTCATCTGTAAATTGAGCTGGAGAAGGAAATGGCAAATTATTCCAGTGTCTTTACCAAGAAAACCCCAAGTGGAGTAATGAACAATCAGATGTGACTGAAATGACTGAACAACAAGAATCTGACCTTAAGTGGGTCATCTAGCTTCCCTGAACCTCAGTTTCCAAATTTGTAAAATGATGAGATTCTACTCCAGGCAGCACTCTGACTCTTTTGATTTCTTCTGCTCCTGTGAAACTGGAGGCAGGGTGCACTACTCATTTCTCCATCTGTTTAAACTTTCTTTTATGTATACCCTCTCCCACCTTAGAATGCAAACTCCTTCAGGGCAGGAACTATCTCTCTGCTTATATTTGTATTGGCTCGATAGGTGGTGGCAGTGGATAAAAAATTGGGCTTGGAATCAATAGACTCTTCCTGAGTTCATATCTGGCCTCAGACACTAGTTGTGTCATCCTGAGTAAGTCACTTAACCAGATTTGCCTCAGTTTTCTCCTTCATGAAATGAATTGTCAAACAGGTTCAGTATCTTTGCCAAGAAAACCCCCAAATAGGCATTAATGCATTGCTGGTGAAGTTGTGAACTGATCCAACCATTCTGGATGGCAATTTGGAACTATGCTCAAAGGGCTTTAAAAAGACTGTCTGCCCTTTGATCCAACCATACCACTGCTGGGTTTATGCCCCAAAGAGATAATAAGGAAAAAGACTTGTACCAAAATATTTATAGCTGCACTCTTTGTGGTGGCAAAAAATTGGAAAATGAGGAGGTGTCCATCGATTGGGGAATGGCTGAACAAATTGTAGTATCTGTTGGTGAAGGAATACTATTGTGCTCAAAGGAATAATGAACTGGAGGAATTCCATGTGAACTGGAATGACCTCCAGGAATTGATGCAGAGTGAAAGGAGCAGAACCAGGAGAACCTTATACACAGAGACAGATACACTGTGGCACAATGGAATGTAATGGACTTCTCTACTAGCAGCAGTGCAATGATCCAGGACAATTCTGAGGGATTTATGAGAAAGAATGCTATCCACATTCAGAGGAAGAACTGTGGGAGTAGAAAAACAACTGCTTGATCACAGGAGTCCATGGGGGTATGATTGGGAACGTAGACTCTAAACAATCACCCTAGTGCAAATATTAATAATATGGAAATAGGTCTTGATCAATGACACATGTAAAACTCAGTGGAATTGTGCACTGGCTATGGGAGGGGGTGGGAAGAGGAGAGAGAAAGAGCATGAGTCATGTAACCATGGAAAAATCTTCTAAATTAATTAATTAAACTTTTTTTTAAAGCTAAAAAAAGAGAAAATCCTAAAATGGAGTTATAAAGAGGAGGAAATGACTAATATCTGAATAACAACAAAAACCACTTAGCATAGTGCCTAGCACTTAATGTTTGTTGACTTAGCTCATTTGCAAAATGATGGGATTTTACTAGATAATAATACAATCATAGATATAGGATCAAGAGACCTCAGAAACCCATCCCCCTCCTTTTACAAATAAGGAAATTAAGGCCATGATGTATTTTTATTTTAAAAAAAATTAAAAGTCTTTTGCATCATGATTTTTTTCTTCACTGAAGATAGATCTTAATTATCATTGATATTAATTTCTTTTCCCTTCTGCTTTTCCCTCCCTGTTTACTCCTTTCCCAGAATATACCTACTGGTGGAATCACAGAAAAGACTGGAGTTGACTGCAAACAATGTAATTTTAGGACTTTGCAGCCTGGACTCATTCTTTACTCCATTGCCTGTGTTCTTCGAGTTACTTTGTTAATATTGTTTTAAAAATTAATATATTTCAGATATTTAATATAAAATATGGAAAATGAAATAGAGTAAAATATCATGTTAATTTAAAAAAATTAAGTCCATGATATTGAGTGAATTGCCCAGGGTCACAGAGGAATAAGCATCAGAAGCAGGATTTCAATTTAAGATTCTCTACCAGCAGAGTCAAGGTTTTCTTCCACTGTACCAAGATGCTTTAAAGTTTGCTAAGCATTTTACATCCATCTTCTCATTTCAACCTTATGATGACCCTATAAGGTAGATTATTCATGTAATCTTATCCACATTTCACTTATGATGACACTGAGGCTCGAGTTAAGGAACTTTTCCTTGGTTATGCTACTTGTGAGTGCCAGAGACTGGATTTGAACCCAGTTCTCTCCTAACTTGAAGTGCAGTGCTATTTACACTATACCGCCATTGTGTTTCTTTCTTGGATAATTTAGATTCTCTAAAAGGTTCTTCCAGGTCTAGCATCTGATGATTTTGTGGTCACCATGAGTAAATAACTAGTGGGTGGAGATAGATGGAAGTAGCTGGTGGCATAGAGGAAAATCCTGGGAAAAGTATGCTCTCTGTAGGCGGTGGAGTGGGGTGGCGGGAAGGAAGCTCTTGGCCATCAGCCATGTCTTTTGGGCTGATGACCAAGTTCACAGGGAGGAGGGGGCTGGGATAATTTGGGGGAAAGCTCTTTGGTTTTCTGAGATGATATGAGCTCATAATAACCACTTTGGTTGGCTTGCACATGGGATCAAATCCAAACCCCATCACAATATATTCCTACCCTCATTCCTTCACAATATGTTCCTACTCTTGCTATTCAACTTTGCCTGCCACTTTTCCCTAATTGAGCCCTCAGCTACAATCAGACCAGCCTCTCTTTTTTGTTCCCTAATCATTCATAATACTCATTGCTGCCTTTGCATCTTTTGTGTTCTCGGGTTGCCTTCTCCTTCTTCCTTGTCTTTCCAAACACCACCCATTTTTATGACCTTGTTCTGATCTCCTCTTGTCTATGGAGTATTCTCTGAGTACTTCTATCCATGATTTATTTTTCCTTTTTCTGACCTTCTATAGTATTTTCTTTCTTTTCCCTTGGTGATCTCATCCATTCCCACAGCTGTGACCATTGCCTCTATATAAATTGCTCTCAAAGCTATCTTTCCAGCCCTAACTAGTCCTACATTTCTTTCTTCAAAACATCTCTCCCTGAGGATCTTACCAACATTTCAAATTCAGTAGGTCCAAAGTGGAGCTTATTTTTAAAAAATATTTTATGTCCTTTTTAAAACATCGCTATAATTTACTAATGATTCTTTCCACACCCAACAGAACCTTCTCTTGTAACTAGGTACAGTTAAGCAAAAAACAAACAAAACATCCCAACAAAACAAAACAAAAGAACCACATTGACTATGTCTGATGGCGTATGTTTCATTCTGCACCTATAGTTCCACATCTTCCTATAGGAAGCACTATCAATCCTCTGAAGACATGATGGATCATTACCTTGATCAGCTATCTGAAATCCATCAAAGTTATGGAAATTATTATCTTCCTTCTCTTCCCCCAAAGTATTTCCTCTTCAAAATTTCTTTATTTCTAGTAATGGGGCCACCATTCTTACTATCAATCAGCCAGACTAGAATCTTCAGTGCCACCTTGACCTTTCTCCCTCTCCCTTTTCACCATTCTCCTACTGCCTCTCCTAGCAATGAGTGGTCAAATCCTGTTGATTCAAGCACTACAATATATTTGGTAGCCATCACTTCTTTTCTTTTCCCACTACTAGTACCTTGGTTCAAGCTCTTATTACCTCTTCTTAGATTACCATAATAGCCTCAACTAATTGCCCTGCCTCAAGGCTTTTCCCCTCAAATCTATCCATATCTTTGCCAAAGTCGTCCTTCTTCTCCTTCTCCTTCTCCTTCTCCTTCTCCTTCTCCTTCTCCTTCT
>NW_025395805.1:0-3656 GCF_016433145.1 Gracilinanus agilis | reverse complement strand
GATTATTGGACTGGCCTGATGTGGGGAGGAGGGGTTCTCATCTTATGGACTGGTTATAACGATGATTTGAAAAAGTTCACCTCTAAGGAGTGCAGGGGCATTCCCAGTTTAAAGCACTTCACGCCCCCAAAGAGTTTCCTCATCTTTCTATGACTTATTCATATGGCTGGTTTGGCGGCTTAACCCTACAGTATTGATCCTGCCTCACGTCCAGCCTTTAGCCAGATGGCCTGTCAGGTCCATTTAATGCACTTTGGCTCAGAATTGCTTTTAATCTCACAGGCCGTCAGTCAAGAAGTGGCCAATCAATAAGCAAACAGTTCTCCAGGCTGGGTTTTTTGTGGGGATTTTTTTCCCTTTGCAGACTGTTTAATACCAAGGGCCTCAGAAGCCGATCTTAGGCAGATTTCATGGGGTTATAGATTATGAGCTAGAAAGGAACTAAAATGGCATCTGATCCAACCCCTTCATTTTAGAGATAAGGAAAACCAAGGCCCAGAGAGATTAAGTGGCTTGTCCAGTGGTGCCCAGGGATTGAGTGGCAGAGTCAGAATTCAAACCCAGGTCATCTGACTCCAAATCTGGTGTTCTTTTCCATTACGCCATTGTTCTGTGTTCTACCTGGAGCCATTTTGATTGACATCTGAATGGGTGCAAGTTATCTAGTCTGTACCATATCTAAACTCCCCCACAACTCAGTCCAGATTGTTTCACATCCCAATGAGCAATCTAGCCAGGCTATCTAGCCTTCTACTCTGCTGCTGCTACTGTCAGCCTTCTTCTCCTCACCTGGACCAGCACCTTGGCCCCTGACCTCCAGAATCCATGCCTCCAGTCCCTGGGAAGATTCATCTAGTTGGTTGTAGAACTATTTTTCTAGGGCTCTGCCAGTTTCATTGGCCACTGAGAGGCTGCTAACTTGCCTAGTCTGCTACATCTAACTGGTCCCAGACAAGATCCCACTATATTTCACATCCTATCTAGCTGGCCAACTACTGTATCCACCTCATATGGTCATCATAAGATGGATAGTTCACGTCTCTGTATGTCTACCATCTTGTTATCCAACTTGACACCCAAGTAGCTCTCTCTGTGTCTGTCTCTCTGTCTCTCTGTCTTTCTCTCTCCCTCTCCCTCTCTCTCTCTCCCTCTTCTCCTTCTCCCTCCCTCTCTGTCTCTCTGTCTCCCTCTTTTTCTCTCTCCCTCCCTTTCTCTCTCCTCTCTTCCTCCTTCTCCTTGCCTCTTTTCCTCTCCTTCCCTCTCTTTCTCTCCCTCTGGATCTCTGACTCTCTGTCTCTCTCACTGTCTCTGTCTGTCTGTCTGTCTGTCTGTCTGTCTCTCTCTCTCTCTCTCTCTCTCTCACACACACACACACACACACACAGAAACACATGGACACATGTACTTTTCATCTCTCACCATGGACACAGCAACTAAGTGCCTGGCCCCTTGCCACTCTTCTGTCTTAGAATTGATACTAAGACAGAAGGTAAGTGGAAGAAGAAAAAAGAAGAAAGAACAAGAACAAGAACAAGAACAAGAAGAGATTACAATCTAATGGAGGAAGTTGAATAGGGGGAGGGGGTACCAGAGGGGTCCAAGCCAGGGCCATGATAATGATATGATGATGTAGTAAAAACCAAACAGAGTAACAGGTAACAAAGAGATGTCTAGGATTCTGAGCCCTCTTAAAGGAAGGACTTAGGAGAAGGTTTTTTTAAACCTTTACCTTCTGTTATTCTCTTAGAATGAACACTATCTGTTCCAAGGCAGAAGAGTGGTAAGGGGTAGGTAAGAGGGGTTAAGTGACCTGCCCAGGGTCACATATCTAAGAAGTATCTGAGGGTAGATTTGAACCCAAAACCTTTGAGGAAGTTTTTTTGCTCAGCAAAAGCACCTGAGGGTAATGATGAGGTGTAAGTACCAAAACAAGCAAATGCCATGATACTGAGTTTCCTGGTATTGGGCTTATCCTGCTTGGAAGAGAGAGGGATGATGAGGAAACTGATGATGAATGATGTGAGAGTGAAATGGAAACCAAACAGAGCAGCTGATGGTGTAAACTAACTCAACATCCCCATGACTTCTCAGACCAAAACTTCCTTCCCTACCCATCACTCCCTTAAATGTGTTGTCATCCACTATTAGAATGTCAGCTCTTAAGGGCATTTTTTGTATTTGTAATTTGTAATCCCACTAACATAGTGCCCAACACATAACTTTCTTAATAAGTGTTTTTTAAATTTATTCATTCATTCCACAGAAAGAAGAACTATGAATGAAAGTCATTAGACAAAGGCATAGACCACTGGAGAGGACAAAAACTACCAATCATTGGAAGAATTCTAGCAGTGGATAATCAGATGTTCTTCAGCATTTTGTGTGTGTCATTGAGTCCTTTGGATGTCTGCAGACCCCTTTGCAGAATATGTTCTTCAGTGCATAAAATAGAATGCATGGGATTACAAAGCAAACCAATTCTATTGAACAGTCATCAAAATACTAAAAAGGAAAAAAAATTCATGGATCCCAGGTAAAGAACCCTTATGCAGGCAGCTCAGTGGATTGAGAACCAGGCCTAGAGATGGGAGATCCTGGGTTCAAATCTGGCCTCAGATACTTCATAGTTGTGTGACCCTAGGTATATCACTTAACCCCCATTGCTTAGCTCTTACAGCTCTCCTGCCTTAGAAGTAATACCAAGTATCTATTCTAAGGCAGAAGGTAAGGGTTCAAAAATAAATAAGTGAACAAACAAACAAATGAATGAATGAACAGATAAATGAATGAATGAATGAATAGAACCCTCGGGCAAGAGGATCACCTGACCCCAGTGCATTAGATAGGATTCTTGCCTGGAATGGAAGGTTGAATTGGGTGACTTTAGGATTTCTTCTGAGATTCTTTAACTGCCTCATTCCATGAACCTCTTCAAAGCTGGTATGGGAGGGCAATTGACACAATGAAAACAGCCTTGCCTCCTAATTCAGAAAACTTGGGTTCAAATTCTTGCAAGTCATCTTGGGCCTCAGTTTCTTCCTCTACAAAATGGGGGGGGAGTGAACCAGATGATTTTTAAGGTCTCCTCCAGCCATAAATTCTAGGAACTCTCCAGGAAAGAGATGGTTTAGACCTGAAGCAAAAGGCTCCCTGGAACCCTCTTTCCTTAGTCCCCTCCAAAACCCCATCATCCTCTTTCCAGTTTTCACCGAAGTCAAAAGGAAACAAATTCTCCTAATAATGTAATTAAAGAGGCCCAGCTTCTATGTTCCCCTCCCCACTAAGCTCTAGCCTCTTTCTCCTCCAAAATGAAGATTAAGCAACTTCATGCCTGGGGCTTTCCATCCTCTTTCAGATGATTCTCCCTACTGTGGGACAAGTGGAGAAACTATGATAGGAAAAACAAAAGGGGAGCCCCAAAGGAGATGTTTGCCTCTAGCCAGGATAGCCTATAAACTGTAAATAATCATCATTTTTCATTTCACCCCAATCTTATCTGAAAACTCTATGAAGAATGCAATATGATAAAAGTACCACACGGTGAGCCCTTGTAAAATAAGAAACAGATTAACCAGCACATTCCCAAACCTCGAGAAGAAAGGAAGGAAAGAAGGAAGGAAGGAAGGAAGGAAGGAAGGAAGGAAGGAAGGAAGGAA
>NW_025395804.1:0-7652 GCF_016433145.1 Gracilinanus agilis | reverse complement strand
GCAAAAGAGCAGTAAGGGCTAGGCAATGGGGGGTTAAGTGACTTGCCCAGGGTCATACAGCTAGGAAGTGTCTAAGGCCAGATTTGAACCTCAGACCTCTCATCTCTAGGCCTGACTCTCAATCCACTGAGTGACCCAGCTGCCCCCCAATTTTGGCTCTTCTTTAGCAACAAGCCTAGCATTTGGGATATTCACACCTATTTCTCATATGGAAAACACAGTGTTTTCTTAGTTTGTGGAGTCTTAGTTATGTCAAATGAGGAAGGCTATCAAGTTATAACATTGTGTTTCTCCCCATCCCTTTACTCTGATATCGGTAACAGTTTAATTTTAAATAGAATCTTTACAAAGAATAAGGGAGTTCAGAGCCATCCTGGGAATAGATAAGACTTCCTCTTTTTTTTTTCATCTTTTTCTCTATTTACAGTAGCGACTACCTCCTCTCAGTCATCCAGAGCCCTCCCCATGTCTGATAAAATAATATATCGCTGGGGATAGCTGGGTGGCTCAGTGGATTGAGAGCCAGGCCAAGAGGTCCTGGGTTCAAACCCTCAGACACTTTCTAGCTGTGTGACCTTGGGCAAGTCATTTAACCCCCATTGCCTAGCCCTTACTATTCTTCTGCCTTAGAACCAATACTCAGTATTGATTCTAAGATGGAAGGTAAGGGTTTAAAAATAATATATAACTATATATTGAGGTATTAATAGTGATTTAGTTTAATGTATTTCCTAGGAGTATATAATTTAAAAGAGGTTTGGAAGGAAATCTAATGAAATTCAAAAAACCCTGAATTTTTAATGGTTGGTTTCCTTGATCCCCAGGTCCTTGAGATCATGCCATGAATGGAAATCAAGGTCCTTTGAGGTCTAGTCTTGTTTTGCCATTGACTTTCAAGTGACTTTGCATAAACTGTTTACTCCCTATTGAACTGTGGTTTTATTACCTGTAAAATGGGGGAAATAATATGATCATAGCAGTAGGGTAATGCTTTGAGTAATTATCATGAATTTCTCATCATAAAAAGGCAATGAAGTAGCCCTTTACTAAAGTCAAAAAGGTAGGTCCATATAATTTCCTCCATTATCCAGGGACAGGCTAATTAATTGACTCATTCTTGGATGACAAAGGAACCATCGGTATAGCCATCATTTTCATTATCAGTTAATAGTCATTAGGGAACCAAGGGATATTCAGTGCCATGCACAATTTACACCTGATCTTTTTTACCATCTGTCATGCTTTGGAATTCAGAAATGTTTAACTCCTTCAAGGAGTTCAGCTCTGGGTGGCAGTCACTAGTTTCTTTTCAGTAGTTTTTGTCTCACAGAGTCAAAAGCGAAAAGCACCTGACACATGGTAAATGTTTAATAATGTTTATTGGCCGACCTACTGACTGGGTAACTTTGGAAGAGATCAAGCAACAAGAGGAAATAAGTGGATTGAAAAGCAAGCATGACAAAAGATAATAGAGAACAAGCATGCTTAGTTTTCAAATGAATAGTTAAAACCATAACAGCATCGTCCTTGTTGTTCTCTCAAAAGAAATTAGCCACTGGCACTTTGTGATGGGGATATTGAAGTGTTTATTCTTAATAATGATTTCTCATGGTGGATATTAGCAGAGTACTAGTTTTTAATGTTTTCCTTTTTTAAAGCTACCATTATAAATAACACTTCAAGCCTGGAGAGCCTAATGCCTTGAGACTGTGTAAATGTAAAACAGAAACATTTTAGAACAGAGGCTTTGCCATTATTAATTCAATTGTATCATGGACACAGCATGGTATGCTAAAAATGTTCCCGATTTGGAGTCTCAAGAATTGGTTTTGACTTCTCGTTCTTCCATTTGGCATCTCTGTGACCTTGGGCAAATTACTAGACCTCTCCAGGCCTCAGTTTCCTCATTTATATATAAAAAAGTCCTCATTGAACTAGATGACATGTACTCTTCCTCTGAGCCCTAAATCTCTGTTTCTATGAATAAGAGCTGACATTTGTAAACAACTTTAAGTTCCACTTTACTAGATTTCAAAGACTCTGGAAGAGAGATTGAGGCTGACAACTTTGTGAAACTCTGCCTCACTCAAATTGAATTGACACAAGTAAAGACATCACCTTGTGATGTTATTGATCCTCCTTGAAAATTTAAGGAGAAACAGCAACTTTAACCTAGATCCATCCAGCCTTCTCATACTTCCTTAGTACCCTCTGCCCTTCTGATTAGTGGACAGAGCCACGAACTCCTCTATTTAAGGAGAACAGGAATGACATTTCCTCAGACATTTCCTCATTTCCCATTCAGCTGCACTTATTTTGGATTTCTTCAGTTTCTATCTTATCACTTACCATACTCCTCATTCCTTCCTCAACTGTTTTTTTTTTTTTTTTGTGTGTGTGTGCTTTCTTTCCACATTTGATTGTAAACTCCTTGAGGGCAGGAATTGACTTTCTTTTTCATATTTTATTTATATACTCTGTGCTTAGTACAGTGCCTGGCTCATAGAAGGTGCTTAATAAATGCTGACTGACCATTGACTCCCCTTCCAAGACCACTTTACATGAATTGTATTCAATTCTGAACACTATGTTTTAGAAAGAGCATTAAGAAGCTGAAGAGCATTCAGAGGACTGCAGTCAGTATGGTGAAGACTTCTGAGTTCAGAACTTTATGAGAAGCCATTGAAAGAACTTTGGTTTACACTGGAGAAGGGAAGTCTTAGTGGGATGTGATATCTGTATTCAAAGAATTAAATGGCAAACATGTGGAAGACTTATTCTTCTGTTTGCCAGAGGGCAGAACTAGGAGAGATAGGTGGTAGTTGTGGAAAGGTAGGAAAATCTTAACAATGGATTAGAACCAACCAAAAGTAGGATGGACTGCTTAGGGGGCAAGTGGATTTTTCCTCACAAGAGGGCTTCATGTAAAGGCTGGATGTCCACTTTTTGTTGTGCAGTTGTGTCTGACTTTTTGTGACCACATTTGAGTTTTTTTTGCAAAATATTGAAGTGGTCTGCCATTTTCTTCATTTTATAGCTCATTTTCCAGAAGAGGAAACTGAGGTAAACAGGGTTAAGTGACTTGCCCAGAGGCACACAGCTAGTAAGTACAGCTATTTTAGGATATTGTAAAAAACACTCTTTACCTGATATGGTTTACCTAAGTGACCTCTGAGGTCCCTTCCAACTCTGAAACCTTGTGATTCTATAAGGTTCATAATTCACTTTACATCAGTGATTCCCAAAGTGGGTGCTACTGCCCCCTGGTGGGTGCTGCAGTGATCCAGGGAGATGGTGATGGCCACACTTTTTTTGTATTACATTCTATTCTGAGTTCAAGAAATAGTTTCATAATTTCCAGGGGGCGCTAAGTAATATTTTTTTCTGGAAAGGGGGCGGTAGGCCAAAAAAGTTTGGGAACCACTGCTTTACATATATGATCTCATGGATCCTCCCAATGATCTTGCGAGGTAAGTAATGCAAGTATTAGTATTAGCCCTCTTTTACAGATGAGGAAACTTTGTCTGAGAGATTTAGTGACTTACCTGGGTCATGCAGCTAGTAAGTACCTGATGTACACACTAGAGACTCAGTCTTAAGTGACTTGCTAGAAATGTGATGTTTCCTTTTAAATGATTTCTAGAGCCCAATATGATTACTGAATTATTTTTCCCCTATGGAAGATAAAATAAATGTTTCTTCTCAGATGGTAATAATGTCCCCAATTACAGGAACTTAAAGCAAAGTCAGCTGGTGACTGCTATCATACAGATATATAGGTTGACTTGCTTTAATCTGTCTGGGGCCTGGTAGGCAGAACAAGCTACAAATTCTTCTTACCACACCAATCTCTCTTTGACCTGATGAATAATAGGAATTTGTAATAGCAATTTGCGTTTCTATTGTGCTTTAAGATTTACAAGCACATGCCTCAAAACAACCCTTTTGAGGCATTTATTGCAAATATTTTTATGCTTGCTTTATAGATGGAGAAATTGAGGCCCAGAAAGGTTAAATGACTTATCCAGGATCAAACGATTAGTAAGTATCAGAGCAGGAGTTCCAAGGCATGTCTCCTTACTGTGAGTTTGACATAATTTCCACTATATCATTCTGTCTATAATAAGAACTTGTGAAACTTATGAATGAATGAAAGGGCAGACATGATAAGGAACCGAATTTGCAGAAACCAATTTTGTAAAGTTTCTCGTAGACCATAAACATATTTTTAAAAGAGGCCAGATACTTCTGGTTTATCTTATTTCATAATCCATGATTGCTCATGTTCCTTCTACTGTCTGAGAAAAAAAAGGTAGAAGTATTTTCTTTTTAGACAATAAGTCTCTGGTATTCTGTTTCTGATATGGATCATTTAAAAACAATCCTTAAAATCTTGTATCCTGGTATTTTTTTAATTTGAACAGGAGTGTCTAAGTGGTCAATTTGCTAGGTCTTTTCATGGATGTGGTGCTTTGTTAGATGTACAAAAGTTCACCAGGCTGTGGGGATGATGTTATAATCTAATGAAAGGAAAATAAGGAGACTACCACTCAAATTCAAGGAAGAAAATAAGGATTTTTGCAAATTTCTATTTATCTAGCTGCTAATAATGGTAATAATGCTATTTAAAAATAATAATTAAGACATCAAAATGTCATTAATCATACATTTTGTCGTTTCTTAAATCTATTTTTTCTCAGTTCAATAAACTGTTTATGGATCAGTCATGCCTTCTCTTTTTCCTTGGTAGGCTCATCTCCTTTGTCCTGCTTCCTCTCTGGGACCACTAATATTTGGAAAATTCTATATCTGAAACCTTTTAAGTTAGAAATTTCCATTTTCCTGACTTCCTATCAGTAATCCTAAGTGTAGAAAAACCAGACTCTCCTGAAGGTGACCCTATTTTTTCTTATTATATACTTCTTTCACTGACCCTGCCTCCTGTGCTAGGAAAGCTCCTTTGATACAGGAGTTGCTCAGGTTACCCTATAGCATGGACCAAAGGATCCTAGGAAAAGCTTAGTATGACCTTGTACCAACTCCTGGGAGAAGCTTTCACAAACTCATGGATTCTCTCTGCCTGCCAGGGCTTGAAGACCCTTATGCTACATGCTCTCTATTGACCCTTTTCTTGCCCTTCTCAGTCCCACCTTGTGTTTGCCAGAATTGGCCCCAGGTATGAGGCAGTCATTAGTCTTTCCTTATTGTCTCTGCCTCTTATTTCCTTGCATATTTCCAATTAAGTCATGTGGACTTTCCTTTGAGTCTTCCTTCAACTTTGGATCCATGAACTTAAAAAAAAAATTGACAACCCTGTATCAATATAATTGGATTCCTTTGTAATCCCATACATTTTATCTTATGCACTGAAAAATGTTAGAAAGGATTCCCCCCCCCCCCCCCCCCTGCTTTTTCCAGACTGCTCAGGGCAAAGTAGCTTTCTCAGATCCACACCTAGGATTACAGATAGGGAGTCAGGAAAATGGAAGTTTTTAACTTAGAAGGTTTCAGATATAGAAGTTTCTAGGTATTAGTGGTTCCGGAAAGGAAGCAGGACAAAGGAGATGGACCTACCAGGGAAAAAGATAAGGCACTATGATACCAATTGTTAAGAACATTGATTGTGTTACCTATATTTTTAGGGACCAGGTAGCTAGCATCCAAGTTCCATTTAACCATTTAACATCATATTCAGACCTAGACATGGGAAGTCTTGGGTTCAAATTTGGTCTCAGACACTTTTTAGCTGCGTGACTCTGTGTAAGTCACTTAACCCCCATTGCCTAAGTCCTTGGTGCTCTTCTGCCTTAGAACCAGTACACAGTATTGATTCTAAGAAAGAAGGTAAAGCTTTTTTTTTTTTTTTAAACCCATCATACTAGCTTTTTCAAAGCGAGTTTTACTCCAAAGATATAGCAAGAACAAGCATAGAGACATTTTGAATCAGGCTGGCTTTCTCTTTCTTGCTTCCCTTTCCTAGACATTCTCTAGATTTTCCTTTCCTGAATCAGGCTTCTTTTTTTCCTGATTTTGTCACCTACTCCTTGCCCTTTCAGGTCCTGAAGTTTCTTTGGATATCATTTTCAATCCAAGTCCTCTTTTAGCTTAGGTCTTTAGAGCTCAAAAGCAATGAAAACAGAGTACTATAACCAATAGTTTGAAAAATCAAGGTAGACTCTGTTTTGTAGTTAGGTGAAGGAAACGTATGAATATGGGAGATGAAGGAAAAAGAGAAAATACCTCAAAAGAGTAGGATGTTTGAGAAAGTGGAGCTGCCAATATTTATGCCAAAGGAAAAAAAATTACTATTAATAATGTACTCTGTGATTTAGGGCCAATCTGCCAGAATTAATTTTGTTTCCATGAGCCCGCCATAGAAAGGAAGTGGGATTATGAGAATGCTTCACTTGATCATATAGTGACACTTTCATGAACAATGAAAGCAATATTTGAGATTTTGAAAAAATTGCTTTGTTTTCTCATGACTAAGATGCTGGTCTATCATGAACTCTCTCAACTCCATTTCTACACTCGTCAAATCTGTTTTGTGTCTTCATGGATTTCTCTTTATTTCCTTCCTATATGATCAGCATCCCTCCCCTTGTCATGTCTAATTCTTCTGCGGATGCCCTTGCACAATCTCATCCGGTCTAGGTTCTTGTAGCATCTAGTTATCTTCTCTTTATCTTGTATCTGATCTATCCCAGACCACTGTCTATAGTACTTCCTTCTCCTTCAGGCACTACCAGATGGCTCCAATTCTAAGGCTTTCCTTTACTCTCCTACTCTCTTTAAGAACTTATATATTGCTAGAGTCAGGAAGGATTTTGGAACTAGAGTCAGGAAGATCTAAATTCAAGTCTGACCCTAGACTCTAGCTAAATAACACTAGGAAAATACTTAGCCTCTGTCTACCTTAGTTTCCTCAACTATAATGTAGGGATGATAATAGCATCTGCCTCCTAGATTTGTTGTGAGGATCAAGATATTTGAAAGTGCTCAGTAGCACAGAACCAGCCACTTAGTAGTTTCTTAATGAATGTTTGTTCCTTTCCCTTCCTTTCTACTCTCACTGACAAAGATCTATGAAGAAAAGTCTAAATTTACAGCCTTTTCACCATTCTCTTATTCCTTAACCTCTTGTAATCTGGCTTCTTGTCCTCACCATTCTACTGCAATTGCTCCCTTAAAGGTCATGGAAATCTTCCAAATCAGCAAACATGAGTACACTAAGAGTTTATTTTTCTTGAGTTAGCTCTAGCATTTAACATTATTGACTTTCCTTTTTTCTTGTAACTATATCCTTCCTAGGGATCCATGTGGCTAGTTCTCCTACCTCTCTGATGACTTCTTCTTGTCTCCTTTATTGGATCCTTTCCATAATCCCACCTGCTAAGCACAGAAATTTCCAAAAATTCTGTTCTTGGACTTAGAAAAAAAACACATTGACTTGTCCTCCTTGGAACCAGGTAGTAGAACTAGGAGCAATAAGCAAAAAGCTGCAGAGAAGTTATCACATTTTCTAGGTCAATTATTTTTGATAGTAGAGAACTTACATTTTCTTTTTTTTGTTCATTTCTTTCTTTCTTCCTTTTTCTTTCTTCTCTTTGCTCTTCTTCCTTCCTTCCTTCCTTCCTTCCTTCCTTCCTTCC
>NW_025395803.1:0-12061 GCF_016433145.1 Gracilinanus agilis | reverse complement strand
ATTGGGATTTTTAGAAGGTCCAGGCAAAGGCTTGAATCTGCTTCCAATGCCAAGGATTTTCAGCAGCAGGTTAGAGCCTCCCATCTCTGTGGGTGTCAAAAGGTATAACTTTATAGTCAGCCCCAAAATCCTTAGAGTGTTTGAAAGAAGGGGGCATGGGAGAAGACTAGGTGTGCTCAGGATCAGGGAGTCTGTATCAATGGTAGTCAGTAGAGTCCAAAGAGAAGTGGCCTAGTTCAAAAAGCCCCAGTTCTAGTCTCAGCTGTGTCATCATTTACTAGCTATGTGGTCTTGGCAAATAGTACATACAGTTTAGCCTCTCCGGGCCTTAGTTTCTTAACTGTAAAATGGGGATAATGACACTTCCCCTCTCTTTCTCTTTCTCTCTATTTCTCAAATGGGTTATTGTGAGGATCCAATGAGATACATGACAATACTTTGTAAACTGGAAAGTGCTCTATAAAGCTTAGATTCAGCTAGGTGGTAGTATGGATAGAACCCTGGCCCTGGTGTCAGAAAGACTTCTGAGTTCAAATCCAACCTCACCCATTTACTAGCTATGTGACTCATGGCAAGTCATTTAAACTCTGCCTCAGTTTCCTCACCCAATAGAATTGTTGTATTAAATGAAATAATTGTAAAGTGCTTGGTGCAGTATTTGATATATAAATGTTAGCTATTATTATTGTTATATTTGTAGAGCACTTAGCACAGTGCCATAATGGGTGTTTATTCTCCCCATTTCCCCCCAAAGGCCTGAGATTGTGATGACTGGGCTATTTGAGCTGGTGTTGCTGCTAGTGTGACTTATATATTAACTTAATGGCACAAGTGATCCAGGATCTTTTCGATGCCCTTCTTGCTCTGGATGGGAGGGGCAGGATGACCTGGACACATTTCCTATCAGATCTGATACATTATGCAGTGGAGAAAGAACTGACTCTGGAGCCAGAGGATCCCAGTGCAACGCCTACTTTTGATATACGGGTGTAGGATGTTCCAGTGGAAAGAATGCTGTTTCAAATATCAGCTTTGCTACCTATGTGACTTTGGTGACCAGATTTATTTCTAATATTGATTATCTCAACCTGAGACTTGGTCTATGTTTCTTTTGGTTTATGTCTCTTTCTTCATTCTTTTGTCCTGACAGCCTCTTAAAGCCTGCACCAGAGCATCTTCTAAACTGGAGTGATTGAAGTTGAGACTGTGACTCCATCTAAGTTGGATACTCCAAATAAGTTGAGACTCCATCTTATTTGGCAAACAAGAACTAGCTTAAGCCAAGCATATGTTTGGAGGGCAGCAGGGCAGTGTCCTGGGGTCCCCTACTGAAATGAACTATGGAGGTCAAAACTATACCACAACACACCCAATTGAATCTTATGATCAAACATGACTCCCACCACCACCACCATGAAGGAATCAGGAAGGGACTGTAAAAAATCAGCCCTTTATATATTTCCAAAATTGTATTTAATGACTCAAGATGCTGAATATCTTTGTCTTTGATCACTGGAAGATCATTGACCAATTAATTTATTGGTTATTGCTAGCCTGATCAATAAATTGATTTTCTTACCCAGAACCCAGGCTCTTGAAAATTTTAATTGTCACACTGGGAAAATTGTTTAAACTCTCTACACTTCAGTTTCCACATCTATAAGGTGAAGGCGATTGGACTATTTGGTCTCTGCGGTTCCCTTCCAGTTCTAAATGTATGATCTAGCTTGTTGATTGAGGCAATGATGTTTCTCATTTACCCCAGATAAAGGCGCTTCTTGGAAAGCTCCACCAGAGGGAATCTGAGGTCGTTCAACACTTGCACTTTGTTGATGGAGGCCAGTGGTTTGTGTCGGTGCTCATACTGTGCCACCTTGTTCTCTTGGATGAAGACATGGAAATACTCTGAGTCTGAAAAGATTTCAATCTGAAAGACAAGCAGATCAGGCAAGTTCCTAGCAGCAAAAGCATTATCTTTCCCTTCCCTACCTCAACAATCTTCTCTCTTATTGACATGCTAGCACAGTGCCTGGCATTCAGTAGGAGCTTTAAAAATGCTAGTCAAATGAATGAATGCACAAACAAATGCTACTTCCCCCCCCAACTAGACCACAGAAGGACAATAGAGTATAGTGGAAAGATGGCCATCCTTGGAGTCTAGAAGACTTGGGTTTAAATCTTGCCATTGACAAACACTGCCTATATAACCCTGAGCAAATCTTTAGCTTTTCAGTGCCTCAGGGAGGACTTTAGAACTACAAATTGTAGAGTAGTTGTCCATCTTCACCAGTAGAAGGATTTTCTGAGGAGGATGATTTAGGGAGGGGAGTTCCCCTATACCAATAAAATCACAGATATTAGCTGAAACAACAACAAAATGAAATTAGAAGATCCATGTTCAGTTGTTTCAATCTTGTCTGACTCTTTGTGACCCCATTTAGGGTTTTTTTCCCCCATTGTACTTTGGTTTACTAATCCATAGGATTTTACTCAATGCCACTTGAGAGAAAGGATCTTTTACTTCTTTGTATCCCCAGTGCTTAGGACAGGTAGGTGACTTAAATCTAAGAAATTCATTTTCCTGAATTCAAATTTACATCAGACATTTATTTGCCTGGTGACCCTGGGCAAGTCACTTAACCCTGTTTGCCTCAGTTTCCTCAACTTTCAAATGAGATGGAGAAGGAAATGACAAACCACTCCAGTATCTTTGCCAAGGAAATCTGAAATGGAATCAGGAAGAATCAGACATGATTGAAAACAATTGAACAAAAACAAAATTCCCAGTGTTTAGCATAGTATCATACATACTTGTAGTAGGAGCTCAATAGATGTTGGTTGATGATAATGAATAATAAGATTAGAACCAGTTGGTTCATCCTTTCCTCACAGGACAGGTACCTGAGGTCATACAGCCATTAAGTGTTCAGTTTCACAAATGGGGAGGCCAAGGTACCAGGAAGTCAAGGAACTGAATCCAGGATGAAGGGTAGGACAACAATCAATTCAGCAATGGTGTTCAAACCTTCAGATCTCCCACCATTAGCCTGAAACCCTTGAAATCTTCCCAGGCTAACTTCACCTAATTCATTCCTCTCTCCTTTTGGGCACTTAAAGACCCAAGTCAGTCTTTTACCTACCAAGATAAGAAGAGGGATACCATTAACTCTCCTTTCTAGTGTCAGGAGGTAGGAAGAAAAAATGGTCTCTAAGATAGGAAGAGAAAGAAGATAAGAGAAAGATTTCCAAACAGACTGAATGACACTCTAGTCTTTCCACTATGTACATTGTAGATAACTATTTAGAGAGAGGAGCATGATATGGAGGGGAATGTGCTGGGCTTATGCTGGATTTCTTCTTCTATCTCTTACCAAGTGGTGTGAGTGTGGGAAAATTACTTTAACACACTGAGCCTCTTAAAGTCTCCTTATCTGGAAATGGATAACAATTCTTGTACCACCCACTTTATAGTTTTTAAGGGAAAATGTGTTGTAAGTGATAAAGTGCTCTATGAATTTGAATTATTATTATTGTATTCCTATATATGTATACCCTAAAGCTTGCCTCTGGCTCCCCTCCCGCCCACTTGTTACCTATGGGAAGTTTTCCTGGAACCTGAAACATGGGTCTTAAGAACTCTCTTAGGACCATAGTGATGATGACAAGAATTGTTTAGGCATAATTTGTACAGTCCTTACCCAGTTGGCCTTGAGAAGGCTCAGTCATATATACTCTGTGGGATCTTGAAGGGGCACTGTTACTCTCTGAGAAACCATCTTTGTTTATCCCCACCCCATTCTGTTTGACAGGGAGGAAGGGAACCTGTTTTACCTCAAAAGGCTCCTTTAGTTCCAGAGGGAAGACATTGAAAACTTCCTCTTCACCCCAATGACTGGTCTGGAAGGAGTTGCAGACCAAGGTAGCATTGGAGAACCGGGGTTTGAAGTGGAAAGCGATGTCACCTGACTCAGAGAGGAAGTTTATTTCAAACCTATTGGAGAGGAAAGAAAGCTACCTAGTGGAAGGTACTTGACACCCCTTCCCCTCCCGACTTCCCTTGGTTTCTTAGATCCTATAGCCCATTCAGTCTTAGGGTATGTCTGAGGTCCACCCAAAGACAGTCCCAATTTGTAGTGGTGGCACTTGGCACCCTGCCACTGTCCCTTGTTTCCTCTTGGGCATTTATGTGGGGAGGTAGGAGGGAGAGGCAAGAGGAAAGAAACTTCTCTTACTCATCATCTTTGGAGTTGGTCTGACCCTGGACGATCAGGCTCCAGCCTGGGACCAGGCCACCTGAGCAAAAGGCTTCAAACTGTGAATGGAAAGAGAATGAGGGAAATGCTGGAGTACAGATGGGAGCCTCCTTCCCATTCCCCAATCAATCCATGAACAATTGATAAACATCTAGTAAGTGATTATGGTATACAAGTGATGAATCAGATGGGAAAGAAAGCCAAGAACAGCCTTTGTCCTAGAAGTGGACATTCTGATGGGTCAGACAACACATATAAATAAATACAGAATTGAGACAAAATAGCCTTACTGGGGAAGGCTTTGGCAGTGGGGTAAGTGCAAAGGCTTCATTCATCATTCAACAAACATTTATTAAGGGTGCACCATTTGCTAGGCATTGGATACATAATAAACATCTCACATTCTACTTTGTATTATATTTATGTTGATGTGTGTGTGTGTGTGTGACTACTTCTCTTTCAGTTCATAAAGTTGCAATAAAATGTCAAGAATAAATTTAACCGGGCAGCTGGGTAGCTCAGTGGATTGAGAGCCAGGCCTAGAGATGGGAGGTTCTAGGTTCAAATCTGATTTCAGACACTTCCCAGCTGTGTGACCCTGGGCAAGTCACTTATCCCCCATTGCCTAGCCCTTACCACTCTTCTGCCTTGAAACCAATACACAGTTTTGACTCCAAGATGGAAGGTAAGGGTTTAAAAAACAAACTAGCCTAAGAAAGGTTGATGGAAAAACTCTTCACCAGAAAGTTGTCCACCAAATCATGACTTCCCCACCCAAAAAAGACTCTAGATCTTTGCTCTGATAGCTCTGTGAAAATGAAGTCAAGAGTTTCCCAGCTTTGTTACTTACTCTCTTCAGGACCTTGAGCTTACTGCTACTACTCTCCAAGTCTCAGTTTCCTCAACTACATAATGGGTATGATACTTAATTTTTTTCACAGAATAGTTGCACATAATTTTTGAAGTAAATTTATTATTTAATGCATTATTTAATATATAAATTTTAATTTCTAAGTTAAATTCATTCTTTATGATTTAAAGCTAATATTATTTGCAAAATAATAATATAGGGCTTTACAAGTTTTCAAAGAGGCTTCATGCTGACTCTGGGTTCCGCCACTTTCTATGGTGTTATGGGCAATTCGCTTAACCTCTGAGCTTAACGCCCTCAAGAATGATACATGTCACCAACATAAAATGGCTTTGCAAGTATCAATGTTTACAATCTGGGATGGGGGTTGGGGTTGGGAGGAGAGGACAGAGGGAGACAATTCAAGACTGAATTTTTTTTTAAACCCTTACCTTCTGTCTTAGAATCAATCCTGTGTTTTGGTTCTAAGGCAGAAGAGCAGTAATGGGAGTTAAGTGACTTGCCTAGGGTCACACAGCTAGGAAGTAGACTCAATATTCTTTGAAAAATGTTGGAAACTTTTTACATGTAATTAGGGGAAAAAATTTTTAAAAAATGAAACCCCAAAGAAGTATCAATTAATCACGTGGCCCTTGGCAAGTCAGGGAATTTCTCTGAGCCTAAGAAAGCTCTATTTAAACCCCAAGTTATTCATTGGTTGCAATCTGCATTGGCGGATCGGTTAGGAAATTGCAGATGTTCTTAGTGTATACTAATATTACATATTAATATTGTTATCCACTCCTCACCCAACACACACGCGCAAACCGATTCACGCACATCCTTTTGTATTTCCCAGGAGAGCACATCCTCTGCCCCCACCCCCACCCCCAGCTCTCCCTTTATCCACGGGTGCTGCCTCTAATGACAAAGGGGGTGGAGTGAAGTGCGATGGGAATGCAGAGGGGATTGGGGCCAGCGTGGCCAAACGGCCCAGCTCTGTTCCCGCTCGGGGGGCGGGCCGGGTATGTGCCCGCGAATTCTAGCGCAGGCCTGTGAAATGCCAGTTCAAGTGTTGGCCTCGGGTTCTCACGCGGCCGGGGGTCGGGAGTGCGAGTAGGGGTCCAGCTGGGGCTGGTTAGGCTGAGCGGCTGCAGGGTTTGGGCCCTAGGGAGATGGCCGGAGCCAAGTCCACGATGGCGCCCAAATCGCCGAGTTTGGCCATGGTCCTCGGGTCAAAGTAATTGGCGCCCAGACCTCCCTTCTCCCCCTCTCTTTCCCCGAGGGGTTATGGTCCGAGCGGACGCCCAGACGCCCGGGCCGCCGGCCTGGGCCCTTTCCCTGGCTCCCCGCCCCCCTCCCAACCTCTTCGTGGGGGCCTCCTTTCCCACGCTCCGGCTTCGACCGCAGCCCGGGGGGCAGGGACCAAACGCGGCCCCGCCTGCCTGTTACAGCTGCCCCCCAGGCGCCGGGGGCCACCAGGCACGTGTGTTACTAAGTACCAGTCCAAAAGGCAGCTTTCGAGTCCCAAGTTTGGTCCCTCCGCCAGCGTGGGGACTCCCCCGCATCTTGGCTGATAGCGATATAGGGAGACTTGGAAGGGTCCTTAGTGGTGCCACCTCTCTCATTTGGCCGAAGGCAGACAAGCCAGTCACACACAACAGCTCAGATTTGTAAGTCACTTTACATACACTCCTACATTTGATCCTCACACAACTCCATGAGGGAGGCAGTGCAAGTAATCTCCATCTTACTAATAAAGAAACTGAGGTTTTGAGAGAAGTGACTTGCCCAAGGTTACACAAACAGCAAGGCCAAGAGTTTTTGAAGCAATCTTCAAATCCAGAGCTCTTAAAAGAGACACAACATTGACTCTTCGACAGACACCAGCGGGCACACACATACTGGGCATAGCTCAGAGCCTAGTGGGGAGCGGGGAGGTGGGGAGAAGTCCCTTTGTAGTTAAAAGTCATCGAATTCTCAGGAGCCTGGGGACCTGGCCCTCACCTGCACAGGCATCTTCCCAGTGGTCCCGGTTCTCAGTGGAATTGATTGGGAGGTGCCTGGCAGCTGATATAGGCGACCAGAGGGATGGGAGGAGGACCCAGGGGTGGCCCTCCCTCACGGGAACGCATGACCCCGCCTTGCCTCCCCCAAACGATTCACTGGCTAATTCTACGTTAGGAAATGCTGCCTCAGATGCTTCCCCCAGTAAGGCTATCCATCAGTGCTGCAGAGGGAAAAGGTAGGATGTTGGAGGAATGGAGCAGATTCATCACTCCTTTACATTCTAGGGGCCCTGGGGGGAGACAATGATGAATAAGACCTATTCTCTACCTTCCTGTTTAGAAGAACGTACAGGACATAGGTGCAAATAACCACAAAAATCTCTTTTCCCTGCCCTCCCGCCAATTTTAAATTCTTTCATTGGTATATAATTAGGATGCCTGCCCCCCCCCCCCCCCCGCCCCGCCCCACCCCTCCTGTCCGACATCAGTAACTTAAAGCAAAGAATTCAAGCCTCCCTAAATGACATTTTTAATGAAGGAAACCCTGGAGTTCCAAATTCTTATGCAAATATTAAATATGAGCATCCCGACCCCCTTTTTCCTGTCCCCCATGCCCCTTCCCAGGGCCTGGCTGATTCCAGCTTGGCCACATTTCCAACTCCTCTCTCCAGCCAATTCTGATCAGTTGTGTGCTACAAAGCCTGGATTGTTGACAGCGGATTAGGAATTAAAGTGCCGCTGCGGCCCCTGCTGCTGTCAGCACATTCCTGGGCCTGGGCTCTCTCTCTGGCTCTGCCTCCATGGACTCCATTGGGGGTGGTCAGCCTTTTCCCACAGCCCTGAAGCACGGAGGCCCCAAGAGCACAATCTCTGCCTCTTCCCCGCCCCCAACACCACACACATCAGTTTTAACCCCCTTAGGATGGGGTGGGAGAACTCTAGAGTTTACAATCCTTTTCACCCCAGATGAAGTGTGGTGTGGTGTGTTGTAAAGAATAAGGGACCAGAAGATCTGAGTGCTACCTCTTGTCAGCTGTGTGGGCAGCTAAACTAGGTGGTAAAGTGGACGGAGAACTAGGCTTGGAAGCAGAAAGACTCATCTTCATGCGTTAAAATTCAGTCTCAGACACTTATTAGCTTTGTGACTCTGGTCAAGTCACTTAACCTTGTTTGCCTCAGTTTCTTCATCTGTAAATTGAGCTGGAGAAGGAAATGGCAAATTATTCCAGTGTCTTTACCAAGAAAACCCCAAGTGGAGTAATGAACAATCAGATGTGACTGAAATGACTGAACAACAAGAATCTGACCTTAAGTGGGTCATCTAGCTTCCCTGAACCTCAGTTTCCAAATTTGTAAAATGATGAGATTCTACTCCAGGCAGCACTCTGACTCTTTTGATTTCTTCTGCTCCTGTGAAACTGGAGGCAGGGTGCACTACTCATTTCTCCATCTGTTTAAACTTTCTTTTATGTATACCCTCTCCCACCTTAGAATGCAAACTCCTTCAGGGCAGGAACTATCTCTCTGCTTATATTTGTATTGGCTCGATAGGTGGTGGCAGTGGATAAAAAATTGGGCTTGGAATCAATAGACTCTTCCTGAGTTCATATCTGGCCTCAGACACTAGTTGTGTCATCCTGAGTAAGTCACTTAACCAGATTTGCCTCAGTTTTCTCCTTCATGAAATGAATTGTCAAACAGGTTCAGTATCTTTGCCAAGAAAACCCCCAAATAGGCATTAATGCATTGCTGGTGAAGTTGTGAACTGATCCAACCATTCTGGATGGCAATTTGGAACTATGCTCAAAGGGCTTTAAAAAGACTGTCTGCCCTTTGATCCAACCATACCACTGCTGGGTTTATGCCCCAAAGAGATAATAAGGAAAAAGACTTGTACCAAAATATTTATAGCTGCACTCTTTGTGGTGGCAAAAAATTGGAAAATGAGGAGGTGTCCATCGATTGGGGAATGGCTGAACAAATTGTAGTATCTGTTGGTGAAGGAATACTATTGTGCTCAAAGGAATAATGAACTGGAGGAATTCCATGTGAACTGGAATGACCTCCAGGAATTGATGCAGAGTGAAAGGAGCAGAACCAGGAGAACCTTATACACAGAGACAGATACACTGTGGCACAATGGAATGTAATGGACTTCTCTACTAGCAGCAGTGCAATGATCCAGGACAATTCTGAGGGATTTATGAGAAAGAATGCTATCCACATTCAGAGGAAGAACTGTGGGAGTAGAAAAACAACTGCTTGATCACAGGAGTCCATGGGGGTATGATTGGGAACGTAGACTCTAAACAATCACCCTAGTGCAAATATTAATAATATGGAAATAGGTCTTGATCAATGACACATGTAAAACTCAGTGGAATTGTGCACTGGCTATGGGAGGGGGTGGGAAGAGGAGAGAGAAAGAGCATGAGTCATGTAACCATGGAAAAATCTTCTAAATTAATTAATTAAACTTTTTTTTAAAGCTAAAAAAAGAGAAAATCCTAAAATGGAGTTATAAAGAGGAGGAAATGACTAATATCTGAATAACAACAAAAACCACTTAGCATAGTGCCTAGCACTTAATGTTTGTTGACTTAGCTCATTTGCAAAATGATGGGATTTTACTAGATAATAATACAATCATAGATATAGGATCAAGAGACCTCAGAAACCCATCCCCCTCCTTTTACAAATAAGGAAATTAAGGCCATGATGTATTTTTATTTTAAAAAAAATTAAAAGTCTTTTGCATCATGATTTTTTTCTTCACTGAAGATAGATCTTAATTATCATTGATATTAATTTCTTTTCCCTTCTGCTTTTCCCTCCCTGTTTACTCCTTTCCCAGAATATACCTACTGGTGGAATCACAGAAAAGACTGGAGTTGACTGCAAACAATGTAATTTTAGGACTTTGCAGCCTGGACTCATTCTTTACTCCATTGCCTGTGTTCTTCGAGTTACTTTGTTAATATTGTTTTAAAAATTAATATATTTCAGATATTTAATATAAAATATGGAAAATGAAATAGAGTAAAATATCATGTTAATTTAAAAAAATTAAGTCCATGATATTGAGTGAATTGCCCAGGGTCACAGAGGAATAAGCATCAGAAGCAGGATTTCAATTTAAGATTCTCTACCAGCAGAGTCAAGGTTTTCTTCCACTGTACCAAGATGCTTTAAAGTTTGCTAAGCATTTTACATCCATCTTCTCATTTCAACCTTATGATGACCCTATAAGGTAGATTATTCATGTAATCTTATCCACATTTCACTTATGATGACACTGAGGCTCGAGTTAAGGAACTTTTCCTTGGTTATGCTACTTGTGAGTGCCAGAGACTGGATTTGAACCCAGTTCTCTCCTAACTTGAAGTGCAGTGCTATTTACACTATACCGCCATTGTGTTTCTTTCTTGGATAATTTAGATTCTCTAAAAGGTTCTTCCAGGTCTAGCATCTGATGATTTTGTGGTCACCATGAGTAAATAACTAGTGGGTGGAGATAGATGGAAGTAGCTGGTGGCATAGAGGAAAATCCTGGGAAAAGTATGCTCTCTGTAGGCGGTGGAGTGGGGTGGCGGGAAGGAAGCTCTTGGCCATCAGCCATGTCTTTTGGGCTGATGACCAAGTTCACAGGGAGGAGGGGGCTGGGATAATTTGGGGGAAAGCTCTTTGGTTTTCTGAGATGATATGAGCTCATAATAACCACTTTGGTTGGCTTGCACATGGGATCAAATCCAAACCCCATCACAATATATTCCTACCCTCATTCCTTCACAATATGTTCCTACTCTTGCTATTCAACTTTGCCTGCCACTTTTCCCTAATTGAGCCCTCAGCTACAATCAGACCAGCCTCTCTTTTTTGTTCCCTAATCATTCATAATACTCATTGCTGCCTTTGCATCTTTTTGTGTTCTCGGGTTGCCTTCTCCTTCTTCCTTGTCTTTCCAAACACCACCCATTTTTATGACCTTGTTCTGATCTCCTCTTGTCTATGGAGTATTCTCTGAGTACTTCTATCCATGATTTATTTTTCCTTTTTCTGACCTTCTATAGTATTTTCTTTCTTTTCCCTTGGTGATCTCATCCATTCCCACAGCTGTGACCATTGCCTCTATATAAATTGCTCTCAAAGCTATCTTTCCAGCCCTAACTAGTCCTACATTTCTTTCTTCAAAACATCTCTCCCTGAGGATCTTACCAACATTTCAAATTCAGTAGGTCCAAAGTGGAGCTTATTTTTAAAAAATATTTTATGTCCTTTTTAAAACATCGCTATAATTTACTAATGATTCTTTCCACACCCAACAGAACCTTCTCTTGTAACTAGGTACAGTTAAGCAAAAAACAAACAAAACATCCCAACAAAACAAAACAAAAGAACCACATTGACTATGTCTGATGGCGTATGTTTCATTCTGCACCTATAGTTCCACATCTTCCTATAGGAAGCACTATCAATCCTCTGAAGACATGATGGATCATTACCTTGATCAGCTATCTGAAATCCATCAAAGTTATGGAAATTATTATCTTCCTTCTCTTCCCCCAAAGTATTTCCTCTTCAAAATTTCTTTATTTCTAGTAATGGGGCCACCATTCTTACTATCAATCAGCCAGACTAGAATCTTCAGTGCCACCTTGACCTTTCTCCCTCTCCCTTTTCACCATTCTCCTACTGCCTCTCCTAGCAATGAGTGGTCAAATCCTGTTGATTCAAGCACTACAATATATTTGGTAGCCATCACTTCTTTTCTTTTCCCACTACTAGTACCTTGGTTCAAGCTCTTATTACCTCTTCTTAGATTACCATAATAGCCTCAACTAATTGCCCTGCCTCAAGGCTTTTCCCCTCAAATCTATCCATATCTTTGCCAAAGTCGTCCTTCTTCTCCTTCTCCTTCTCCTTCTCCTTCTCCTTCTCCTTCTCCTTCT
>NW_025395802.1:0-5484 GCF_016433145.1 Gracilinanus agilis | reverse complement strand
AGAGAAGCAGGCCTCCTGCACAGTGTGTGTGTGTCCATGGATCCCTTCTTGCCGAGCAGGGACATGGTTTCTGTGTCTTGTGTAATGGAACAGATTATTTGTGAATGTGAATTCCTAAGTGTTGACCTTCCATAGAGGATCAGGGGTTGGTGGGGAAAGTGTGGAGGGAGGAAGGGGGAGACTGCTCAGACACAGCAAAGACAGGAGAAACAGGATTATTAGAATGTGTGGGTAAAACCAGGGTGGGGCTAGCTGTGGAAGAAGCAGGCCTTTCATTCTGTTTTTA
The DNA here is from genome assembly GCF_016433145.1 of Gracilinanus agilis. NCBI lineage: Eukaryota > Metazoa > Chordata > Mammalia > Didelphimorphia > Didelphidae > Gracilinanus > Gracilinanus agilis. The sequence continues at coordinate 5,198 of NW_025395802.1, read as the reverse complement.
GAAAGGTGAGAGAGGCTCCATCTGTCCTTCTGAAATGGAGACAGAAGTACTCTGCTGCTCTGGAAGAGCAACCCATCTACTTACTTAGAGGTCCTTGATGTCCCTTTTTTACTCACAAAGAGTCATGACCTTTGCCAGTTGGTCCTGTTTGAATGAGGCACAACTGCCTCTGGTGTCCCAATTTGTACCTGACCCGGGTCCCCAAGGGTGTGCCCATGTCACCCCTCCATTTGACACTTCACTGGAACTGGTTTGGCCTTTGGCCTTTGGCCTTTCCCCTGAGGATGGGCCTCCATCCCCTCAGCCCTCCTCGTGAGCCCTTTATTCAAGAAATGTCATCACTCAGTGCCTGGCCTGGCAGGACACCACTAGGTCCTCTCTACTGAGAAGAGGTACTACGTGAAGGGCACCAAATGGTTAAGTCACTTGCCCAGAGTCTCCCAGCCTTAAGGAGCTGTGTTTCTGCTTAATATAAGCTGGGTTCTTGGCTAAGGTCTAAACAGAAGGAATAAGTGGTCCAGTTTGTGGGCCCCACGGGGTTGGGTTCAAACACTACAGTACGGTTTTTTCCAATTCCCATAACTGAATAAACCTTTCTCCCAGGACAGAATTTGGACTAGCCCATGAGTGGAAAGAAAGGAAAATGAGCCAGCTGTAGAACCGAGTCACAAGGTGGAGTCACTGTGGTTCACTGAATTCCCACAATTACCTGCTTGTCTCCAAATTTCAATTTTCTCACAATTTCCCCCCTTTTGATTTGAGGGAGTGCCCACTCCCCCATGGATCCCTTCTCTATAATTCATATCAACCAGGCTCTTCCCTATATTCTTAATCAGTTAAATAAGAGGTAGTTGACAGATCAAACCACTTAGAGGGCTTACAAAGGACTAATTTTGAGAAGGGAGACACCAAGGTAACAATAGAATAATGACCATCAATATTAACTAACACCAGGTGTCCTTGTTTTTTATTAATTAATTAATTAATTAAGTTAGAATATTTTTCCGTGGTTACATAATTCATGTTCTTTCCCTCCCCTCCTCCCACCCCCTCCTGTGGCCAACAAGCAGTTCCACTGGGTTTTACATGTATTATTGATCAAGATCTATTTCCATATTATTAATGTTTGCAATAGAGTGATTGTTTAGAGTCAACATCCCCAATCATATCCCCATCAACCCATGTGATCAAAGAAATGTTTTTCTTCTGTGTTTCTCCTCCCGCAGTTCTTTCTCTGGATATGGATATATTTCTTTCTAATAAGTCCCTGGGTCATTGCTTTTCTGCTAGTAGAGAAGTCCATTAAGTTCGATTGTGCCACAGTCTATCTGTCTCTATCCGTGTATAAGATTCTCCTGGTTCTGTTCCTTTCACTCTGCATCCATTCCTGGAGATTGTTCTACTTCACATGCAAGTCCTCCAGTTCATTATTCCTTTTTAGCACAATAGTATTCCATCACCAACAGATACCACAATTTATTCAGCCATTCCCCAAATGAAGGGCAGCCCCTCATTTTCCACATCCACCCCAACATTTATCAGTTTCCTTTGCTGTCATATTAGCCAATCTGCTAGGTGTTTGGTGGTTCCTCAGAGTTGTTTTGATTTGCATTTCTCTAACTGAGAGATTTAGAGCACTTTTTCATGTGCTTATTGATAGTTTTTTCTCTTTATATGAAAATTGCCTATTTATGTACCTTGCCCATTTATCAATTGGGGAATGGCTTGATTTTATGTATAATTGATTTAGTTCCTTAAACATTTGAGTAATTAGACCTTTGTCAGAGGTCATCAAGTGTCCTTGTATCCTAAAAATCCTCTCCCAGGGTCCATTTAGTCACCATGTTTTGCGTCCCAGATGTCTCAGGTAGTCTTCAGATCCTGTTTCTTGGACATTCTATAGTGGGATTCACTTTAGGGAACAGCTCAAAAGGCTCTGCTATAGTGGTTCCAAATCACTTGTATGTAGAGTAAATGTAGATTAAAATTGTATGATTTTTCATACTACTCAGAGATGTTCCAGTATCAACCATTAACTAATAGATTCAGTATTGTAGTTAGAAAGTTTCTACTCCTCACCTACTCTCATTATAGGAATTTTAGATGAAAGGAAAAGAAGGGACAGAGTTATAACAATCTCTTAATAGAGGAATTGAAAACTCCCTTATCTCTGTCTGAATCCAAGCATGAATAATATGTGACTCTCAATCATGTAGGCACAAGGTTTCAAAAGCAAGGATTAGGATTTACCAGGTGGGAACAATTCCTTTTTAGAAAAGAAATAGTACAATGGGGAAACTGAGTCAAGAGGGTCCTACTTTGACCAAGTCAAGATGACCCTCCCAACTTCCCAGGCATAACCATCCAGCAGTAACATTTTCTAGATGGCAAAATATACCATTTTCTACTATTGGTTTTCTGAAAATTCATACATCCTTGTTATCAAAACAAAAGAATAGTAAATTAGAGTCCCAAGATTTTTTATCTCAAATAGCAAAATTTCACTAATCATAAGGTAAAAAATGCTATTAACTTTCTCATCTTTCCCTAAGAGTTAAATTTCATTCATCTTTTACTTATAAATTAGGCACATATATCACTGGTTGAAGAATTATAATATGAATATCAATATTTGTTTATTATAATATATCTTAATAGTATCATCACTAAATATTAATATTTAAATAAAAAATAAGTTACATATGTAAACTACCTTATATATTTTCACACTTTTTATGAGAATAGCCAAAATTTTCCCAATAAAAACTCACTATTATTATAATGAACTTATGATTATTTGTTTTAAAACAAAACATATCCCTGGGCTCTCACTCATTTTCTGAAAGCATGTTCGTTTGACTCAATTAAATACTTAAGTTTTCCAATATATATTTTCATCACATTCTTTTTAAAAGCTTAATTCATAGTCTAACAATATCCAAAGCAACAATAGTCTGGAGGCCAGTTTGGCTGAAATATAAACTCTCATGGAATTGGTATCGTTTTAGTCTTTCTATCCTGTGTTTATACTTGTGTCCCATAGAAGGTGCTTAGTAAAAGATTATTGTTTGACTGATATGGAATACCTGAGTGGGGAGGAATGGGAAAAGTATCTGGAAAGAGAAGCTTGGCACCAGTTTGAAAAGGACTTTAAATTTTGGACAGAGTAGTTTGCATTTTACAGGCAGTAGGGAGCCACTAGAGCTTCTTGAACAAGAGAGAGTGACATGATCTCACCTGTGCTTTAGGAATATAATATTGGCAATTCTATGGAGGATGGATTGGAGAGGGATCTCTGGATGAAGAGATACCAATTCAAGATTAGAGTAAAAGAATTTGGGTTTAGGGTTCTATTATAATACAGAAGAGATTTGGGCTTGGACTAGAGTGGTGGTTATATGAATGGAGATAAGGGGGGAGGATGCAAGTGAGGCTATTAAGCTCAATAAACATTTTGTATGGTACAGGGTTCATCCTAATATCCAGACTAAGAAACTGTTCCCAGCTTTGACCACTTGAAAAGTAGTCCTTTTTTCTCAAAAAGACCCCTTTCAAATGGAGGAAGATAAAAAAGAATTTTAACTCTATAGCACCTTCATGTTTACAAAATTGCTCGTCTATAACAATCTCAAGGAAGTGCTGCAAATATTATTATCTCCATTTTCCAAATGAGTAATGTGAGGCAAAAGACAGGTTCTTCGTAGCACAGAATTAGGACTTTGGATTGGAATTTGTCCATGGAGTTCTACTGCACCCTGTTTCTTCTCCTGTTGTTACTGTTCAATCATTTTTTCAGTGGTGTGACCTAATTTTGGTTTTTCTTGTTAAAGACACCAGAATGGTTTGCCATTTCCTTCTCCAGCTCATTTTATAGATGAGGAAACTGAGGCAAACATGGCTAAGGAACTTGTCCAGGGTCACTTAACTTATGTCTTCTCCCCGTGCAAAGTTTTTTTTTCTTATCACACTCAGGGACTTGGATTCTTTAATTTTTGCAGCAGTGTCTCCATTTCATCACTCACAAAATAAATACTGGGGTTGGGATAGCATCCTGGGTAGAGGACTCTCTTTGGAGTCCAGAGACCTAGGATCAAGGCCTGCCTCTAACACCGTGGACAAGTCACTTAATTTCCAGTGTTAAAGCATGAAAGCATTGATGATCTACATTAGTGGAGGCAGTTTCCCTCCCAGTGTTATCACAGTTCCAGACCAAAGACTACACTAACAAAAGGAATTCAACCCAAATTAACCAAACCTCCTCATTAAGGAGAAATCCTTTCCCTCAGATCTTTCACATATAAAAGCTTTGCTATCTGAGGGTAATTCTGATCTGGTATCATCCTTTAGCAGAGTCCAGTTAAGACTTGTACCTTCAAGAAGGGGGAAAATCCCACAAAGAAAACAGTCTTAGATCCCCTGTATCTAAAACTCTGAGTATAGACAATATTGTGGAAAGAAGAAGTGATATATTATAGGGAATAGCTATTATTTTCTTTTCATCATTTCAGGTGATGGGGCAAAGGCTAAAACTAAGGACAGTCATCCAAAACAGGAAATTAATGAAGATACAGGATCACAGAGGATGTTATCAGAAGGAAACTCGGCAGCTATTGTCCAGGACCAAGAGTTTAAAGAAATTTCATACTGCGAAGGCAAGTTAGAATTGCAGCAAGGAAGCATAGCAGGCAACAGACTCAGAACATCTATCCAGGAGAAATATTTCTGGCATGTGACTCTTTTCCCCAGCAATGGTACTGCAGAGGAGAGAGGCCAGGAGTGCAAAGGAATCTTGGATCTAAACTTTAAGATGGTTCTACAACCAGGAAATCTTTCAGGAGAAAGAGCTCAGCAATGTGATTCTCATAAGCACAGTCAGAGACAAAGCACAGTGTCTTTAAGAAATGAACTAACTAATAATGAAGAGAAACCCTCTATGGGTGGGGCAGCTGCCATTTGTCATTCAGGCTTTGATTGCAGACAAAAGAAGAGCAAACTATATAAATGTTATGAGTGTGGGAAAACCTTTGGAGGGATTTCATACCTTATTAGACACCAAAGAATTCATAGTGGAGAGAGGCCCTATGAATGCAAAGAATGTGGGAAAGCCTTCATTCAGAGCTCAGGCCTTAGACAGCATCAGAGAATCCATAGTGGAGAGAAGCCCTATGAATGCAAAGAATGTGGAAAAACATTTAGGC
>NW_025395801.1:0-7136 GCF_016433145.1 Gracilinanus agilis | reverse complement strand
AGAGAAGCAGGCCTCCTGCACAGTGTGTGTGTGTCCATGGATCCCTTTTTGCCCAGCAGGGACATGGTTTCTGTGTCTTGTGTAATGGAACAGATTTGTGAATGTGAATTCCTAAGTGTTGACCTTCCATAGAGGATCAGGGGTTGACGGGGAAGGTGTGGAGGGAGGAAGGGGGAGACTGCTCAGAAACAGCAAAGACAGGAGAAACAGGATTATTAGAATGTGTGGGTAAACCCAGGGTGGGGCTAGCTCTGGAAGAAGCAGGCCTTTCATTCTGTTTTTAGAAAATTGAGAGAGAGGCTCCATCTGTCCTTCTGAAATGGAGACAGAAGTACTCTGCTGCTCTGGAAGAGCAACCCATCTACTTACTTAGAGGTCCTTGATTTCCCTTTTTTACTCACAAAGAGGCATGACCTTTGCCAGTTGGTCCTGTTTGAAATGAGGCACAACTGCCTCTGGTGTCCCAATTTGTGCCTGACCCGGGTCCCCAAGGGTGTGTCCATGTCACCCTTCCATTTGACACTTCCCTGGAACTGGTTTGGCCTTTGGCCTTTCCCCTGAGGATGCTCCTCCTTCCCCTCAGCCCTCCTCGTGAGCCCTTTGTTCAAGAAATGTCATCACTCAGTGCCTGGCCTGGCAGGACACCACTAGGTCGTCTCTGCTGAGAAGAGGTACTATGTGAAGGGCACCAAATGGTTAAGTCACTTGCCCAGAGTCTCCCAGCCTTAGGAGCTGTGTTTCTGCTTAATATAAGCTGGGATCTTGGCTAAGGTCTAAACAGAAGGAATAAGTGGTCCAGTTTGTGGGCCCCACGGGGCTGGGTTCAGACACTGCAGTACGGTTTTTCCCAATTCCCATAACTGAATAAACCTTTCTCCCAGAACAGAATTTGGACTAGCCCATGATTGAAAAGAAAGGAAAATGGGCCTGCTGCAGAACCGAGTCACAAGATGGAGTCAGTGTGGTTCACTCAATTCCCACAATTAACTGCTCGTCTTCAAATATCAATTTTCTCACAATTTCCCCCCTTTTGATTTGGGGGAGTGCCCACTCCCCCATGGATCCCTTCTCTATAGTTCATATCAATCAGGCTCTTCCCTATATTCTTAATCAGTTAAATAAGAGGTAGGTGACAGATCAAACCACTTAGAGGGCTTACAAAGACTAATTTTGAGAAGGGTGACTCCAAGGTAACAATTGAATAATGACCATCAATATTAACTAACACCAGGTGTCCTTGTTTTTTTATATTAATTAATTAAGAATATGTTTCTGTGGTTACATGATTCATGTTCTTTCCCTCTGCTCCTCCCACACCCCTCCTGTAAGCAACAGGCAGTTCCACTGGGTTTTACATGTATTATTGATCAAGATCTATTTCCATATCATTAATGTTTGCAATAGAGTGATTGTTTAGAGTCAATATCCCCAATCATATCCCCATCAACCCATGTGATCAAAAAATGTTTTTCTTCTGTGTTTTTGCTCCCACAGTTCTTTCTCTGGATGTGGATATATTTCTTTCTCATAAGTCCCTCAGAGTTGTCCTGGATCGTTGCATTTCTGCTAGTAGAGAAGTCCATTACCTTCTATTGTGCCACAGTCTATCTGTCTCTGTGTATAAGATTCACCTGGTTCTGCTCCTTTCACTCTGCATCCATTCCTGGAGATTTTTCTAGTTCACATGGAATTCCCCCAGTTCATTATTCCTTTTAGCACAATAGTATTCCATCACCAGCATATACCACAATTTATTCAGCCATTCCCCAAGCGAAGGGCAGCCAATATTTTCCAATTATTTGCCACCACAAAGAGGGCTGCTATACATACTTTTTTACAGATCTTTTTCTTTATTATGTCTTTGGGGGTACAAACCCAATAGTGGTATGGCTGGATCAAAGGGCAGACAGTCTTTTAAAGCCCATTGAGCATAGTTTCAAATTGCCTTCCAGAATAATCGGATTAATTCATAACTCCACCAGCAATATATTAATGTCCCAATTTTGCCACATTTCCCCCCCCCCAACATTTCCTTTGCTTTTGTGTTAGCCAATCTGCTAGGTGTTTGGTGGTGCCTCAGAGTTGTTTTGATTTGCATTTCTCTAACTATGAGAGATTTAGAGCACTTTTTCATGTGCTTATTGATAATTTTTTCTCATTATCTGAAAATTGCCTATTTATGTCCCTTGCCCATTTATCAATTGGGGAATGGCTTGATTTTTTGTATAATTGATTTAGTTCCTTATCAATTTGAGTAATTAGACCTTCGTCAGAGGTCATCAAGTGCCCTTGTATCCTAAAAATCTTCTCCCAGGGTCCATTTAGTCACCATGTTTTGTGTCCCAGATGTCTCAGGTAGTTGTCAGATCCCTTTACTTGGACATTCTGCAGCGGGATTCACTTTAGGGAACAGCTCAGAAGGCTCTGCTTCAGTGGTTCCAAATCACTTGTAGAGGTTCCTACATTCAAATCTGCCAGGAACAAAACTGCATACAATAATTTCACTTTCTTAACAGTTATCAAGAGAATTGTAAATGTAAAATCCTTAATCCAGTTTTGAAAAGTTATCACTAAAATATAATCAGAGCCTGAATTTCCGTACTAGATGCATTTGGAAGCCAATGATATACATATGTATAATACTTCCAATAGTCTAATCTTGTTACTTTCTCAAAATGTACTATTCCATTTAATTAGACAAGTTGTAGATCCTTGTCTGGCTCCGTTTTAGGAAGGTATCATCCCTCCATTATAATTTGCTCACAAATGTAGATTAAAATTGTATGATTTTTCAAACTACTCAGAGATGTTCCAGGATCAACCATTAATTAATAGATTCAGTATTGTTGTTAGAAAGCTTCTAATCCTCACCTACTTTGATTATAGGAATTTTCTATGAAAGAAAAAGAAGGGACAGAGTCATAACAATGTCTTAACAGAGGAATTGAAAACTCCCTCATCTCTGTCTGAATCCAAGCATGAATAATATCTGACTCAATCATGTAGGCACAAAGTATCAAAAGCAAGGATTAGGATTTACCAGGTGGAAACATTTCCTGTTTAGAAAAGAAATAGTACAATGAGGAAACTGAGTCAAGAGGGTCCTACCTTAGGCCAAGCCAAGATCACCCTCCCAACGTCTCAGGCACAGCCATCCAGCAGTAACATTTTCTAGATGGCAAAACATACCATTTTCTACTATTGGTTTTGTGAAAATTCATACATCCTTGTAATCAAAACAAAAGAATAGTAAATTACAGCCCCAAGATTTTTTATCTCAAATAGCAAAATTCACTAATCATAAGGTAAAAAATGCTATTAACTTTCTCATATTTCCCTCTAAGAGTTAAATTTCATTCATCTTTTACTTTTAAATTAGCCACATATATCAATGGTTGAAGCATTATAATATAAATATCAATATTTATTAAATTATATATTAAGAGTATCATCACTAAGTATTAATATTTAAATAATAAATAAGTTACATATGTAAACTACCCTATATATTTTCACACTTTTTATGAAAATAGCCAAAAAATTCCCAATAAAACTCACTATTATTATAATGAACTTATGATTATCTGTTTTAAAACAAAACATATCCCTGGGATCTCACTCATTTTCTGAAAGCATGTTCGTGTGACTCCATTAAATACTTAAGTTTTTCAATATCTATTTTCATCACATTCCTTTTAAAAGTTTAATTCATAGTCTAACAATATCCAAAGGCACAACAGTCTAGAGGCCACTTTGGTTGGAATATAAACTCTTATGGAGTTGCTATTGTTTTAGTCTTTCTATCTGTATGCTTATACTTGTGTCCCATAGTAGGTGGTTAGTAAAAGATTAGCGTTTGAATGATATGGAATATGTCAGGGGGGAGGAATGGACAAAGTATCTGGAAAGAGAAGCTTGGTGCCAGTTTGAAAAGGACTTTAAATTTTGGACAGAGTAGTTTGCATTACCACTCCTGGGCCAAGGATGGTCCCTAGCCAGGATGAAAAAAGGAGGAGGGTTGGGCGTGGGGCTAGCAACCCCACCCTGTAAAAACTACATCTGCTAAAGAAACTGCAACCTAAAGTAGGGGCAGCTGGGCTAGCTCAGTGGATTGAGAGCCAGGCCTAGAGACAAAAGGTCCTAGGTTCAAGTCTGGGCTCAGACACTTCCCAGCTGGGTGACCCTGAGCGATTGTGTGTCCCATTGCCTACTGGTTGTGGCCCTATGCTCCTAGAATGGAGTCCCAGGATAAAAAAAAAAGTTTGCATTTTGCAGGCAGTAGGGAGCCACTAGAGCTTCTTGAACATGAGAAAGTAACTTGATCTCACCTGTGCTTTAGGAATATAACATTGGCAATTCTATGGAGGATGGATTGGAAAGGGATCTCTGGATAAAGAGATACCAATTAACATTAGAGTCGAAGGATTTCGGCTTAGGGTTCTATTATAGTATAGAAGGGATTTGGGCTTGGACTAGAGTGGTAGGTATATGAATGGAGAGAAAAGGGAGGATGCAGGAGAGGCTGTTAAGCTCAATAAACATTTGGTATGGTACAGGGTTCATCCTAACATCCACACTAAGAAACTATTCCTAGGTTTGACCACAGTGAAAAGTAGTCCTTTTTCCTCAAAAAGACCCCTTTCAAATGGAAGAGGATAAAAAAGAATTTCAACTCTATAGCACCTTCATGTTTACAAAATGCTGGTCTATAGCAATCTAAAGGGAAATGCTGCAAATATTATTATCTCCACTTTCCAAATGAGTAATGTTAGGCAAATGACTGGTTCTTGGTAGCACAGAATTAGGACTTTGGATTGGAATTTGTCCGTGGAGCTCCACTGCACCATATGCCTTCTCCTGTTGTTACTGTTCAATCATTTTTCAGTTGTGTGATTTTGGGTTTTCTTGGTAAAGACACCAGAATGGTTTGCCATTTCCTTCTCCAGCTCATTTTATAGATGAGGAAACTGAGGCAAACATGGCTAAGGAACTTGTCCAGGGTCACATGGCTTATGTCTTCTCCCTGTGAAAAGTTTTTTTTTTATATCACACTCAGAGACTTGGATTCTTTAATTTTTGCAGCAGTGTCTCCATTTCATCACTCAAAAAATAAATACTGGGGTTGGGATAGCATCCTGGATAGAGGACTGTCTTTGGAGTCAAAGCCTACCTCTAACACCGTGGATAAGTCACTTAATTTCTCCGTGTTCCAGTGTTAAGGCATGAATGCATTGGTGATCTACATTGGTGGAGGCAGTTTCCCTTCCAGTGTTATCACAGTTCCAGACCAATGACTAAAGGAGTGACTACACTAACAAAAGGAATTGAACCCAAATTAACCTCACCATATAAAAGTAACAGACAAGTTTTCCTTAGAAGCACACAAAAATGTGTAAGAATGCCATACCCTTGAAAGGAAGAGGGCACCCAGCAACAATGCTCATTGGTTAGTTCAACTAGGAAACAACCCATATTTGTCCATAAGTTAGACATGTAGGAAGTGCCTCTTATTTGGTGACAGAGATCTTCTGGCCATTACCTAAGAGTCACTTGATGGTTAATGGTAGGGGGAAGGGTGTTTCTGGGCCCACTCTGGATAAGGATGGGTGATGATATTTAGTCCCATATGTGGTTCTGAAACTTGAGGTTGAAGGTCCTGACACATACCTGGTCACAAGGAAGGGTGCATGATAGGTGAACTCAACTCAGCAGGGTGGGGGTTGACTCTAAGGCCTAAGTTAAAGCTGTTTTTAAAACTTAACTAAAATATAGATGTAAAAGCCTTATAAAATCATGATGTATACTAATTATCTTAGAATTATGATCATGATTATCTTAAAGCTATCACTAACATTGAAACCTAATCATGTGTAAGGGGTTAGGGGTATTCTCTCACTCACAGGGGCTTCACACATTCTAGACTCATCCTCTCCCTGGGCTCTCTCTCCTCACCTTGGAAGTCCTATTGGTGATAGTGGAAGAAGCATCACATTTGGTACTCCTGACTCTTATTCTGCTACAACTACTTACATGACTTCACTTCCCTGGGACTTGGTTTCCCCATGTGTATAATGATCTGTAAGGACTCACCACCCTTAAATCTTGCATCCTAATGTCTAATGCTACTGTAAGATTCCAGGCCCTTCCTACAGATGACCAGACTAGCTTTCTCTTGAGGAGAACAAGAAAAGAGGAAGCACCAAAGAGTCAGATTTTGCCTTGGGCCCTGCCTTTGGATTGGATCACTGAACCCAAGTTCCTCACAAACACCTGGTCCAAGGTTCTGGCTTCAAGGGAACAGCTTCTTTTCATTTGTTAAGAGGTAGTTTGGAGAAAGGGGAAGGGTCTTCCTGATCCCTGTTGTTTGAATTATTTAGGTTTCCCAATTGTTTCTGGATTCTGCACAGTCTCATCTCCTCAGAATAAGGAGGTGATTACTCATTTCTGCCTATAGACAGGAGTCACCCTGTGTGTGTGTCTAGTGCCAATGTGCAGAGTTTAAAATGCTCATTTGGGAAGAATTAGAGCTTCAGAGAAGGTATAACATAGATTGGACACATGCAGATGAGAAGTGTGAGTGCTGACCCAATCTATACTGACTAGGACTGGGTAGGTAAGGCTGGAAGGAGGACAGTGAGGAAGTTCAGTGAGTCTGGACATGCCAGGAGAACCAATTCCAGGCACGTGTAAGTATGAGTGGGTGGTGAGGACAGCTGAGACCATCTCAGTCAACTTCAAAAGGAACATCTGTAAATCCTTTCAAAGAAACCAAACTTGGTTCTTCCATAAGCAGCATGGGCAGTGCCAAGAGGGCTGGAGGAGGCCAGCAGGCCAGGGTGGCACTAGAAAGAGAACCTAGGGAGCTGACCAGCAGTGGCTCACTGGGGCAGCTGGGCAGAGCAGGACTGCACAGCCTGTTTATGGTTCCCCTGCCTTAGGAGGTGGCAAGTGTCACCTGTGGCAGAAGTAGGGACCTCCCTAGCCAAGGAATGGTGGGCAGTAGTTTACTCACTGTAGGCAAGGAAAAGAGACCCCCTCCTTCCCCTCCTAGTGTTAGGGTGTCAGGCCCCTAAGGACAAAGGAAGTCAGCTCCATTTCATGGATTCTCTGGCAGAGAATGATTCCAAGGAGAACAA
>NW_025395800.1:0-4455 GCF_016433145.1 Gracilinanus agilis | reverse complement strand
ATCCATACTGGAGAGAAGCCCTATGAATGCAAAGAATGTGGAAAAACCTTCCAGGGAAGCTCAGTCCTTAGTGATCATCAGAGAATCCATAGTGGAGAGAAGCCCTATCAATGCAAAGAATGTGGGAGAGCTTTTCCTGTGAAGTCTGTTCTTACTAGACATGGAAGGATTCATAGTGGAGCAAAGCCCTATAAATGTGAAAACTTGGAAAGCCTTCAGATACCCTTCAGGCCTCAATGACCATCAGAGTGTTCACACTGGACAGAAGTCTTATTAGTATACAAAGTGTAGAAAAGTTTTCAGAGGGTGTTCATACCTTACCAATCATTGGAGAATTCATCCTAGTGAGAAACCCTATGAATGTAGTGAATGTGGGAAAAGCTTCCATCAAAACTTCAGTCTCATTCAGCATCAAAAAATTCACAAAGGGTAACCGAGTATAGGAAATATCAGAGAAACTTCTGTCAGACCTGTTTTGCTGGGTCCCAGAGAAAACAAAGCAGGGTCAGACTCCATAAAAGAGTATAACTTCTTTAAAGGCAGAGCTTATGTCTCTGATGTTTTTGGTACAGCAAGTAAGTACAATTCTGAATTGGTACCTAGTAAAGATATTTTGACATTGGCTCATCAAAATGACGATGAGAGGACAGTTGAAAGACACATTTCTCTTTACCACATCCTCACTCTTTCGCCTTTAGTTCACTTTTGTATGGCCTTTACTATCACTTCTCCTCTCTTTTCCTCTAACCTGACATGCTCCAAAAGCTGATAATTTTATGGCCATCTGCTCTGTCCCAGTGTCCTCATCTCCTTCAGTCAGCAGAATACCATTCTTTCAGGCTGAAGTCATCTACATTTAAAACAATTTTCACCATTTTTATCTACTTGGCCTTTTTTCATCTACACTGAAATGGATATTATTGATGTTATTTTTCTAGATAAAATGTTAGCTTCATGGGCAGCAGGGTCATTTTTTCTTTAGTTGCCTCGTCTTTTTTCTGTCTGGCTTTCGTTTCTGATTCCTATTCTTTTTAATTAAAGGGATGGCTCTAGAGTCATGGAGATCAGGGATCAAGGTCTGCCTCTAACGTGTAACAGCCTTGCAACTATGGATGAGTTGTTCGACCCCTGGGTACTGTAAGGCATGCAAGTTTTATTTTTAAACCCTTATTAAGCACCTACTGTGTGTCAAGCACTAGGAGAGAATATGAAGCTGAAAATTCCAAACAGGGACTGCCTTCAGAGAACTTCTTTTCTACTAGAGAGAGAGAGGGGGAGAGAGCATGTGCACAAACAAGGACAATACAAGAGGAGAGTCCTAGATGGGAGAGAGTACAACCATCAGAGATGATCAAGAATGGAAGATATGAAGAAGCTATACACTAAAAGGAAGAATGAGGATGGAAGGCAGCCCAGGAATAGGTCAAACACATGGATGGAGGAAATGGAGTACTGACTTGAAGGAGTAGTTTATCATTCTGACTTGAATATAGAGTTCAAGAAGGAGGAAAAATATAAGATTGGACAGGTGAGTAGGAATGAAAAGGCAGAAGATCTTAAGGCCTTTATATGTTTCCTGAATACTTGCCAAAGGTCTGCCTTGAGTCCTACTTTCTCCTAAGCTTTTGTTGACTACTAAAGTGTATCCATAGTTTATTCCCATTTCAGAATTCTTGTAGCACTGATTGTAACACGTTAAGCCATGTTTTTGTACTTCCTTAATTCTTTGAGATCAATGTTATCTTGGTTATTATTTTTACCCTAAATAGTCCTATTTCTTCTCTGAAAATCCTTGTTAGGGTAAAATTATAAGGCAAGTTTAGAAGCACTGAGACTGTAGTCTCCTGAGTCAGTCATGAAATGGTATTTATTGCACAGACAGCCTGCTGTGTTCCTATATGTTGTCTTGCCACAGACCATAGATTCTAGGAATGAATGCCCTTTTCTCAACACAGCCATTCCTGGGACAATACCAGGGAAGGGGCAGTGTCCAGGATAGCCCTGGGCTCACTACTCACAGGAGAGGTGGTTCCTTTTTCCAAACTGTAGGACATTTGCCCTAATGAAGAAAGAAAAATGAAAAGAATAAAGTCACCAAAATGTAAGGAGATGGAAATCAGACAGAGGCCTATAAAGAGTCTACAGTTAATGTGGGTGAGACTTTGAGACTGTCTCCACTCTCATTAATTTGTCTTTGTTCATCTCTTCATGAACAGAAATTAGGGTGCTGAGCTGTAGGTGAAGGAGAAGATGGAAGTCAAACTACTTAGCTTTTTCAGTCATTCTTGAGCAACTATCTGGGTCCCCAGCCCTGGAACTTATCATAAGACATTGATTGGCCTGGGGTTCCCAAAGGTCTTGAATGGGTCTGGCAAAATCCAGAGCATGCCATGGCCATTAAGTACATCTCCTCCTACAGTGTCCTCCTTAAATGAAACATCTGCCAAGAGATTCATCTGTCCGTGTGTGTATGTATATCTGTTGGCTGCCAGTTACTTCAGCTTTGGGGTGTTATAAATTTTTCTTGAGAACAATAATTTTAGATAAATAAAGTCAAATTCTCCAAGCCAGGTAATTATTTAGGTTTTATTGGGAGAGGGCCAAGACCTCAAACAAAGCTAGAGCCCTGTTTAATAACAGGAGAACCAGCACACTGGAAGGAACCTTCTTTTAGAGCCTCAAAGTAACAGACAAGTTTTCCTTAGAAGCACACAAAAATGTGTAAGAACACCATACCCTTGAAAGGAAGAGGGCACCCAGCAACAAGGCTCATTGGTTAGTTCAACTAGGAAACAACCCATATTTGTTCATAAGTTAGACATGAAGGAAGTGCCTCTTATTTGGTGAGAGAGATCTTCTGGCCATTACCTAAGAGTCACTTGATGGTTAATGGTGGGGGGAAGGGTGTTTCTGGGCCCACTCTGGATAAGGATGGGTGGTGATATTTAGTCCCATATGTCGTTCTGAAACTTGAGGTTGAAGCTCCTGACACATACCTGGTCACAAGGAAGGGTGCATGATAGGTGAACTCAACTCAGCAGAGTGGGGGCTGATGTTAAGGCCTAAGTTAAAGCAGTTCTTCAAACTTAACGAAAATATAGATGAAAAAGTCTTATAAAATCATGATGTATACTAACTATGTTAGAATTACAATCATGATTATCTTAAAGCTATCACTAACATTAAAACCTAATCATGTGTAAGGGGTTAGGGGTATTCTCTCACTCACAGGGGCTTCACGCATTCTAGACTCATCCTCTCCCTGGGCTCTTTCTCCTCCCCTTGGAAGTCCTATTGGTGATAGTGGAAGAAGCATCACATTTGGTACTCCTCACTCTTATTCTGCTACAACTACTTACATGACTTCACTTCCCTGGGACTTGATTTCCCCATGTGTATAATGATCTATAAGGCCTCACCACCCTTAAATCTTGCATCCTAATGTCTAATGCTACTGTAAGATTCCAGGCCCTTCCTACAGATGACCAGACTAGCTTTCTCTTGAGGAGAACAAGAAAAGAGGAAGCAACAAAGAGTCAGATTTTGCCTTGGGCCCTGCCTTTGGATGGGATCAATGAACCCAAGTTCCTCACAAACACCTGGCCCAAGGTTCTGGCTTCAAAGGAATAGCTTCTATTAATTTGTTAAGAGGTAGTTTGGAGAGAGGGGAAGGGCCTTCCTGATCCCTGTTGTTTGAATTATTTACGTTTCCCAATTGTTTCTGGATTCTGCACAGTTTCATCTCCTCAGAATAAGGGGGTGATTACTCATTTCTGCCTATAGACAGGAGTCACCCTGTGTATGTCTAGTGCCAATGTGCAGAGTTAAAAATGCTCATTTGGGAAGAATTATAGCTTCAGAGAAGGTATAAGACAGACTGGACACATGCAGATGAGAAGTGTGAGTGCTGACCCAATCTATACTGACTGGGACTGGGTAGGTAAGGCTGGAAGGAGGACAGTGAGGAAGTTCAGTGAGTCTGGACATGCCAGGAGAACCAATTCCAGGCACGTGTAAGTATGAGTGGGTGGTGAGGACAGCTGAAACCATCTCAGTCAACTTCAAAAGGAAGATCAGTAAATCCTTTCAAAGAAACCAAACTTGGTTCTTCCATAAGCAGCTTGGGGAGTGCCAAGAGGGGTGGGGGAGGCCAGGAGGCCAGGGTGGCACTAGAAAGAGAACCTAGGGAGCTGACCAGCAGTGGCTCACTGGGGCAGCTGGGCAGAGCAGGACTGCACAGCCTGTTTATGGTTCCCCTGCCTTAGGAGGTGGCAAGTGTCACCTGTGGCAGAAGTAGGGACCTCCCTAGCCAAGGAATGGTGGGCAGTCACTGTAGGCAAAGAAAAGAGACCCCCTCCTTCCCCTCCTAGTGTTAGGGTGTCAGGCCCCTAAGGACAAAGGAAGTCACCTCCATTTCATGGATTCTCTGGCAGAGAATGATTCCAAGGAGAACAA
>NW_025395799.1:0-1509 GCF_016433145.1 Gracilinanus agilis | reverse complement strand
TTCTTCTTCTTCTTCTTCTTCTTCTTCTTCTTCTTCTTCTTCTTCTTTTTCTCCTCCTCCTCTCTCTGTCTCTGTCTGTCTCTGTCTGTCTCTGTCTCTGTCTCTGTCTCTGTCTCTCTGTCTCTCTCTGTCTCTCTCTCTGTCTCTCTTTCCTTACCTCTATCTTCTATTTTAGTATCAGCCCTAAGACAGAAGACCAACAAGGGCTAGGTAAATAGGGTTAAGTGAATTGCCCAGAGTCAAACAGCTAGGAAGTGCCTGAGGCTAGATGGCCTGGCATTCTATCTACCCGTGCCACCCAGCTGTCCCAGATTCAGGTTTCAAGAAGCTCTTAGCAAGCTAGAATTCTGGGCTGAAGCTATTAAAATGAGATTTGTTTCAGTTCCATTCAATAAGCATTTATTTTTAAATTAAATTTCATTTTTTTCAATTTACCAAAATATGTCCTCTCTCGTCTCCCTTCCTTCCCACCCCAACCCCACTGAGAAACACAGCCCTGTAACAAAAACTGATAAGTATTTATTAACTATGTATATCTTGGTAGAATGCTAAGGCTACAAAGGCAAACAAAAGCCAGAGCAATCTCTCTACTTAAGGTTGTTGTTCAGTCAATTTTCAGTATTTTCTGACTCTTCATGACCCCATTTGAGGTTTTCTTGGAGAAGATCCTGAAGTAGTTTGCTATTTCCTTCTCCAGCTCATTTTACAGATGAGGAAACTGAGGCAAACAGGGTTAAGTGACTCGTCCAGGGCCTCACAGATAAAGTTTGAGGCTAGATTTGAACTCAGGAAGATGAGGCTTCCTGGCTCCAGACTTGGCACTCTATAGCCTCCTGTACTCAAGGTGTTTTTGTGCTGTTGTGGCTGGGGGGAAACAACACATACAGAGATTAGTAAATATAAAACATAAACGAAGACAGCATAAGTAAAAGCAAATTATAATGGGAGGCCTGGTGAAGGAAGTGGATAAATATAACTCTTATAAAAAGACTTGGGATTCTAGTGTACCTCAAGGTCAATATGTTTCGATTGTGGGATATTGGTATCCAAAAAAACCAACCCTACCATCGAATGCAACCTCAGATTGTTTTAAGGAAGGCAGAGATAGTATCCTTAGGGCAGCAAAGAACATAAGGTTTGGATGTGGAAAGATTCAGCTTCATGAGTTCAAATCTGGCCTCAGAACTTCCTAGCTACGTGACCCTGGGCAAGTCACCTCTCAATGGAAAGGGTTTAGGTCTAATAATGATAATAATTATTATTTTAAATTAATAATTATAAATTAAGGGGCAGCCAGATGGCTCTGTGGATAGAACATTGGGCTTTGGAATCATCTGAGTTCAAATCCAGCCCTAGTAGCTGCATGACCCTGGACAAGTCACTTTAACCCTGTTGGCCTCAGTTTCCTCATCTGGAAAATGAGCTGGAGAAGGAAATGGCAAACCACTCCAGGATCTTTGCCAAGAAAACCCCAAAATGAGGTCATGGAGAGTTGGATATGACTAAAAC
>NW_025395798.1:0-2089 GCF_016433145.1 Gracilinanus agilis | reverse complement strand
ATATAGCTTGGGAGAGGGGGTAGCTGGGTTGCTCAGTGGATTGAGAGCCAGGCCTAGAGACAGGAGGTCCTAGGTTCAAATCCGGCCTCAGACACTTCCCAGCTGTGTGACTCTGGGCAAGTCACTTGACCCCCATTGCCTTCCCTTGCCAATCTTCCACCTATAAGTCAATACACAAAAGTTAAGGGTTTAAAATTAAAAAATATATATATATATAGTTTGGGAGAGACTCTCTCTCTCATTATACTTTGTGTGTCAATGTTATTTCTTTATATAGAATTATGTAAAGATACTAGAGTAATGGCTAGATGTTTATCTCACCATTGTTGGCACAAGTTTGGGATGCCATGTGGGAAAATCAAAACAAACATCTCATTTCCTAACATCATCCTAGGGCTTAAAGCATTTTATTTAGCTCTAAAATCTAACATGGAAATCATTAAAAGAGCCAAATGGAAAAGTTATTTCTATAGCTTCCAAAAAACAGATAAAAAACACTCTTAATTAAGTACAGAAAAAGCAGCCTTCTTGAATATGCCAAAACTGTTTTGAGGGAAGAGGCAAAATAAAATATTAAAATTAAATTTGAAATGTATTAGGTAGATATTGTAGACATAGTCACCGACCAATTTGAAAGTATCTAAAAATCTTCAAGCACAAGTGATATACATAGAATAGATTAATTTCACATTTAAAGTACATAGTACTTCAATTTATGTGCCAGGAATGCAAATAATGCCATTATTTTCTGTGGTTTATGGCAAGTCCACATAATCTTGCCAAGTATTATTTGAAATATATCCTTTCCTCTTAGACCAGTATCTCACACACATACATATTAATATAACGTCAACATGGGTACATGATCTAAACATAAAGGGTGATGTTATAAGTAAATTAAGGAAGCATGGAATATAGTTTATGTCAAATCTATACATAAGGGAAAGGAAGAAGTTAGAACTAAGCTAATAAAGAGCATTATAAGATATAGAACTGATAATTTGATTACCTTAATTTTTTAATTATACAAAGAAAACAAATGCAACAAAGATTAGAAGAAAACCAGAAAGCTAGGAACATTTTATAGCAAATATCTCTATTAAATATCTAATTTCTCAAGACTAGACAAAGGCAAAGTAAAATAATTTTGTCCAGTTCACTGAACTTCTTAAGGAGAGTAACAAGCTTTTACAAAATTTGCTGCCAGAGCTGGACCTACTTAATTTATCACCTTCACTTCCTTTTTCCTCTTCATCCTCAGTGATGCCTAGCAAACTGGCATCATACCCCTGGGAATCTCAGCTTTTGCAAATTTTACTTGTGAACCTTACTTATAGCTACTGTATATAATTTTATAATGACTTTCATCTCCAAAGAAAGATATATTTTAATTGTATTCTGAGCAAATACACTATAACTGAATGTACTAAACTTTTGGAGAGGATAAAGGGGGATGGATGAATAAACAGACTAGATCAGTCCTAAACTTAAGTTCTAGATGTAACCATGAATCTACCTCTCCCTCTCTATCTACCTCTTTTTCTTCTTTCTATCTTTCCTTTCTCTTTCTCCCAAGAATGGGTCTTCACAAACAAAATATTTATTTTCAGAAACAAATGTAAGGTATTTAACTTTTGAGCTAAATTTAATTCAATTTAAAATGAAAAATAAATCAAAATTAGAAATAAAAGAACTTGAAAAACTTTTTTTTTCCTGAAATGCATTTGATAAAAATTTCATTTGCTTAATATAAAAAAGAGATTGCATAAGAATAATGACAATTTTATTTTATGAAACCCCTAATTGACCCTATATCTGATAACCTATTTTCAGGAAACCCCCTGAGTAGTACTTGTCCAAGACTAAACAATAAATACTCAAGCACCAGTTGATCACTCTAGACAGGATAAGCAGATATAAGCAAATCTATAGTGATCTTTTTGTCTTCTTAGTTTCTCCTCTTGTATCTAGGCCACCCCCCTCACTTGCTAGCCTCTGGCTACAACTTCCTTCCCATGCTTTTTATTTAAACAATCATTTGCCCTTCCTTTCATTTACTCCCTAAATTATATATATATATATATATATA
>NW_025395797.1:0-2087 GCF_016433145.1 Gracilinanus agilis | reverse complement strand
ATATAGCTTGGGAGAGGGGGTAGCTGGGTTGCTCAGTGGATTGAGAGTCAGGCCTAGAGACAGGAGGTCCTAGGTTCAAATCCGGCCTCAGACACTTCCCAGCTGTGTGACTCTGGGCAAGTCACTTGACCCCCATTGCCTTCCCTTGCCAATCTTCCACCTATAAGTCAATACACAAAAGTTAAGGGTTTAAAATTAAAAAATATATATATATAGTTTGGGAGAGACTCTCTCTCTCATTATACTTTGTGTGTCAATGTTATTTCTTTATATAGAATTATGTAAAGATACTAGAGTAATGGCTAGATGTTTATCTCACCATTGTTGGCACAAGTTTGGGATGCCATGTGGGAAAATCAAAACAAACATCTCATTTCCTAACATCATCCTAGGGCTTAAAGCATTTTATTTAGCTCTAAAATCTAACATGGAAATCATTAAAAGAGCCAAATGGAAAAGTTATTTCTATAGCTTCCAAAAAACAGATAAAAAACACTCTTAATTAAGTACAGAAAAAGCAGCCTTCTTGAATATGCCAAAACTGTTTTGAGGGAAGAGGCAAAATAAAATATTAAAATTAAATTTGAAATGTATTAGGTAGATATTGTAGACATAGTCACCGACCAATTTGAAAGTATCTAAAAATCTTCAAGCACAAGTGATATACATAGAATAGATTAATTTCACATTTAAAGTACATAGTACTTCAATTTATGTGCCAGGAATGCAAATAATGCCATTATTTTCTGTGGTTTATGGCAAGTCCACATAATCTTGCCAAGTATTATTTGAAATATATCCTTTCCTCTTAGACCAGTATCTCACACACATACATATTAATATAACGTCAACATGGGTACATGATCTAAACATAAAGGGTGATGTTATAAGTAAATTAAGGAAGCATGGAATATAGTTTATGTCAAATCTATACATAAGGGAAAGGAAGAAGTTAGAACTAAGCTAATAAAGAGCATTATAAGATATAGAACTGATAATTTGATTACCTTAATTTTTTAATTATACAAAGAAAACAAATGCAACAAAGATTAGAAGAAAACCAGAAAGCTAGGAACATTTTATAGCAAATATCTCTATTAAATATCTAATTTCTCAAGACTAGACAAAGGCAAAGTAAAATAATTTTGTCCAGTTCACTGAACTTCTTAAGGAGAGTAACAAGCTTTTACAAAATTTGCTGCCAGAGCTGGACCTACTTAATTTATCACCTTCACTTCCTTTTTCCTCTTCATCCTCAGTGATGCCTAGCAAACTGGCATCATACCCCTGGGAATCTCAGCTTTTGCAAATTTTACTTGTGAATCTTACTTATAGCTACTGTATATAATTTTATAATGACTTTCATCTCCAAAGAAAGATATATTTTAATTGTATTCTGAGCAAATACACTATAACTGAATGTACTAAACTTTTGGAGAGGATAAAGGGGGATGGATGAATAAACAGACTAGATCAGTCCTAAACTTAAGTTCTAGATGTAACCATGAATCTACCTCTCCCTCTCTATCTACCTCTTTTTCTTCTTTCTATCTTTCCTTTCTCTTTCTCCCAAGAATGGGTCTTCACAAACAAAATATTTATTTTCAGAAACAAATGTAAGGTATTTAACTTTTGAGCTAAATTTAATTCAATTTAAAATGAAAAATAAATCAAAATTAGAAATAAAAGAACTTGAAAAACTTTTTTTTTCCTGAAATGCATTTGATAAAAATTTCATTTGCTTAATATAAAAAAGAGATTGCATAAGAATAATGACAATTTTATTTTATGAAACCCCTAATTGACCCTATATCTGATAACCTATTTTCAGGAAACCCCCTGAGTAGTACTTGTCCAAGACTAAACAATAAATACTCAAGCACCAGTTGATCACTCTAGACAGGATAAGCAGATATAAGCAAATCTATAGTGATCTTTTTGTCTTCTTAGTTTCTCCTCTTGTATCTAGGCCACCCCCCTCACTTGCTAGCCTCTGGCTACAACTTCCTTCCCATGCTTTTTATTTAAACAATCATTTGCCCTTCCTTTCATTTACTCCCTAAATTATATATATATATATATATATA
>NW_025395796.1:0-1509 GCF_016433145.1 Gracilinanus agilis | reverse complement strand
TTCTTCTTCTTCTTCTTCTTCTTCTTCTTCTTCTTCTTCTTCTTCTTTTTCTCCTCCTCCTCTCTCTGTCTCTGTCTGTCTCTGTCTGTCTCTGTCTCTGTCTCTGTCTCTGTCTCTCTGTCTCTCTCTGTCTCTCTCTCTGTCTCTCTTTCCTTACCTCTATCTTCTATTTTAGTATCAGCCCTAAGACAGAAGACCAACAAGGGCTAGGTAAATAGGGTTAAGTGAATTGCCCAGAGTCAAACAGCTAGGAAGTGCCTGAGGCTAGATGGCCTGGCATTCTATCTACCCGTGCCACCCAGCTGTCCCAGATTCAGGTTTCAAGAAGCTCTTAGCAAGCTAGAATTCTGGGCTGAAGCTATTAAAATGAGATTTGTTTCAGTTCCATTCAATAAGCATTTATTTTTAAATTAAATTTCATTTTTTTCAATTTACCAAAATATGTCCTCTCTCGTCTCCCTTCCTTCCCACCCCAACCCCACTGAGAAACACAGCCCTGTAACAAAAACTGATAAGTATTTATTAACTATGTATATCTTGGTAGAATGCTAAGGCTACAAAGGCAAACAAAAGCCAGAGCAATCTCTCTACTTAAGGTTGTTGTTCAGTCAATTTTCAGTATTTTCTGACTCTTCATGACCCCATTTGAGGTTTTCTTGGAGAAGATCCTGAAGTAGTTTGCTATTTCCTTCTCCAGCTCATTTTACAGATGAGGAAACTGAGGCAAACAGGGTTAAGTGACTCGTCCAGGGCCTCACAGATAAAGTTTGAGGCTAGATTTGAACTCAGGAAGATGAGGCTTCCTGGCTCCAGACTTGGCACTCTATAGCCTCCTGTACTCAAGGTGTTTTTGTGCTGTTGTGGCTGGGGGGAAACAACACATACAGAGATTAGTAAATATAAAACATAAACGAAGACAGCATAAGTAAAAGCAAATTATAATGGGAGGCCTGGTGAAGGAAGTGGATAAATATAACTCTTATAAAAAGACTTGGGATTCTAGTGTACCTCAAGGTCAATATGTTTCGATTGTGGGATATTGGTATCCAAAAAAACCAACCCTACCATCGAATGCAACCTCAGATTGTTTTAAGGAAGGCAGAGATAGTATCCTTAGGGCAGCAAAGAACATAAGGTTTGGATGTGGAAAGATTCAGCTTCATGAGTTCAAATCTGGCCTCAGAACTTCCTAGCTACGTGACCCTGGGCAAGTCACCTCTCAATGGAAAGGGTTTAGGTCTAATAATGATAATAATTATTATTTTAAATTAATAATTATAAATTAAGGGGCAGCCAGATGGCTCTGTGGATAGAACATTGGGCTTTGGAATCATCTGAGTTCAAATCCAGCCCTAGTAGCTGCATGACCCTGGACAAGTCACTTTAACCCTGTTGGCCTCAGTTTCCTCATCTGGAAAATGAGCTGGAGAAGGAAATGGCAAACCACTCCAGGATCTTTGCTAAGAAAACCCCAAAATGAGGTCATGGAGAGTTGGATATGACTAAAAC
>NW_025395795.1:0-9248 GCF_016433145.1 Gracilinanus agilis | reverse complement strand
TGAATTCCCTGAAAGCTGAGGACACAGCCATGTATTACTGTGCAAGATACACAGTGAGGGAGAGGAGTGAGAGAGCAGACATTAACTGCCTCCTTCAGAGAGTTCATGTGGTGAATGAGAGAGAGGGAAGTCAAGAATTTTCAGCACAAGGATCCCAGTTACAGTAACAGGTGAAGATGAAGCTGACAAGTTTGCTTTCAAGGTCTGATTTTCTCCCAAATCCCAGTGTACATTTTTCTCTCTATCTTAATTCTGTTTCATCTCTGCTCCTCTTTCCTATTTTTAAAAAATTTAATTTATTTTTTAAACCCTTACCTTCCATCTTAGAATCAATACTGGATATTGGTTCTAAGGCAGAAGTGTGGTAAGGCCTAGGCAATAGGAGTTAAGTGCCTTGCCAAGAGTCACACAGGTAGGAAGTGTCTGAGGCCACATTTGAACCCAGGACCTCCCATCTCTGGGCTTGAATTTCAATCCACTGAGACACCCAGCTACCCCCCTTTCCTATTTCTGATACCCACAGGCATAGAGAGGAGATGGATTCTTTTAATCATTTACATATTTTGCACATGGGGAACTCTAATTTCTCTGGAAGTTGTGAAATATGAGGCACAGAAACAGTTACATGACAAATCAGGAATTATTGAATATCTACAATATGCATCCTATAGTGTGTTCATATGTACTGAGTACAAGGAAACATATTTGTCTAGGAAAGCCAGCTAGGGTGCTGAGTCAGTCTGGGAAAACCTTTTTAAAACCTAGTTTTTAATCTTTACTTCTCAGGAAGCTACCTAAGAAAGGTGTGGGGAGGGGGTGGGGGCACATGCTCCCTACCATCTTCTCATTTGAATCATGGACCAATCAAATACTTATGAAGTAGCTGAGGCAGCACTGATCCCAATTTTTCAGAGTTTTGGTGATCCTATCAAAATACCTTTGATCTTATTCAGAAGATGGTTTATAAAAGCAGAATACAACTGGATTTATAGGTTCTCCCAGTGCTTCTCTGTTAATGGAAGTTGAACAAATTCCTTTTAACTTTCAGTTCCTGAGTTAGCTTAATTTAATTAGGGTTAAAGTTGGATCATGGATTTAACACCTACCCATAGATGTATTCTGTATTGGTATGTGTATGTATATGTTAATATGTCTATATATCTATGTCTTTTTGTGTATATTGAAGTAAGGGGGGTTAAACAAGTGTGGTAAAGAGTTAAAATGAGTCCCTAAAGACAGTGGAGAAAGAGAATAGACAGTTAGATATGTCAACTGACTATAGGGAACTGACAAAGCAACAGAATAACCACAAGTAAAACACTTAGCTAGGGATAACATATAACAGAATAAAACCAATAATAACCAGGGAAAATAATACAATGGGTGTAATGTGTCAAGCAAGTACCTTGGAAAGGACTTACACAGGCAAGATAGTACTATCTAAACAGTTTAATGACAAATAGGGATGGGGAGTGAAGGGAAGCAGGAAGAACTATCACTTAGTCTAGAGGAAATGTCAGGGAAATGGAGGGATGGAGATGGCTATTCTATCATTAAACTACAGTAGACAAGTCAGGCCTAGAGACAGGAGGTCCCAGGTTCAAAGCCAGCCTCAGACATTTCCCAACTGTGTGACCCTGGGCAAGTCACCTGACCCCCATTGCCCACCCTTACCACTCTTCCACCTATGAGCCAATACAGAGAAGTTAAGGGTTAAAAAAAAACAAACTATAGCAGACAGCCTGGGACAAGGGCTGGCTGCACAAGGGTAAGAGTATTTCACTAAACTGTCCTTTGGCTATTGTCCAGATGTTTCAGTTTGTCCCTGGAAGACAGGTAAACCAGCAAGATAAATCCAATAGGGAAGTTAGGGAGATGGAATTATCTATATGTCCACCATTACAGATAAAACTCCTCTCTCAACCTGAAACTTCTTGGTCTTGTTAGAAGATCCTGTATTCAATGTCCAAGGCACAGCTTCAAAAGCCCTGAGATACCACACACTACACAGAGGTCCACTAGACAGTTGCTTAAGCCAAATCCCAAAGTAAACTGCCAGCTCAGAGTCTCTGGGTGAATGTCCCTTGTGGCAAAATTCTAAATCCTCCTGCCAGCTGACCAGGTCTGCCTTTTGCTAACTAAGATAAAACCTACATTTTCCTAAAACACTACATATATATATTATATAAGGGGAACATGACCCTCTAATTGCAGGGAATATGAGCCTTCTGCTCAAGCACACTTCTCATGTTATCAAAATCATATTCCTTGTGTTCCTGTTGAAGAGCTTGTGCAGAGGGGAGGCCTGGGGAGGCCGAGGGTTGGATGCTTGGGCCTGGTTGGGGCCTCTTGTTGACCTCTGCTAGGGGCTTCATTGATATCTTGTGCCAAGTTGAAGCCTTTTTCCTATGGTCATATGGCTTGGCTGGAGGCTTGGGTCTCCTTGAGACCTTACTGCTGCCCTTTGCTAGGGCTGGGGCCTCAAGACTCACTTTTCTGGCTTCAGTTGGACTGGACACTCATTGTCATGATGGCTTGGACCTTCTCCTTCACTGGCTGGAATGCCTGTCTTTACTCAAACTGTTTCCACTGTGCTTCCCTCCAACTGCTGTGGGACCAATGTTTCCTGCTGCCTCTCTGGACTGCTCTGATCAGGAGGACACTTAACTACTTTTAAATTCATAGCTGCAAGGAACCAAAGACAACCTTCCTGGTGCTCCAAGAACATTACCTCAAGCTGGGAGTTGTAGATTAAGCAGAATAAAACTGCGCTAATTAAAAACTTATATGCAAAGACATTTGTGGGCAAACAAAAAGTAAAAGAGATGTCTTTGCTTTTGAGATTTGGAATGAAGGTTTTGTGGAAAGTGGTCTTTCTGCTGGTATAGTTGGATATTATTTCCATGCTTTCAAAATTCCCTAGTGAAGCTATGCTTTACCAGGCATTATCATTCCTGTGTGCAGACAACATTGTTCTTCTGTT
Source organism: Gracilinanus agilis (assembly GCF_016433145.1). Taxonomy (NCBI): domain Eukaryota; kingdom Metazoa; phylum Chordata; class Mammalia; order Didelphimorphia; family Didelphidae; genus Gracilinanus; species Gracilinanus agilis. The sequence goes on along the minus strand of NW_025395795.1, from coordinate 6,265 downwards.
AGGATGTGGACAGAATAGTGGAAAAGGACTAGAGTGTGGTAAAACTCATGTAAAATTTAGATTACCAATATTGATTTACTTAATGATCCTTGTGAGGCTCATACTCCCAGAAATCACTCTAATAAGCAGACAGGAGACTTGATATGATGCTGGCAGAGAAAATCTGCTTTATTTGGAGAAAACAGGAGACAGCAAGGAAGAGGGGGAAGGGAAGGAAAAGGGATTCTGCCCATAAAAGAGGCTTGCTTGGGGCAAAAAATGTCCTCTCTTCTCCTAGGTATAATCATAGACTTTTATAATAATCCTAAGGCAAAATTCTCCTCCTTCCCTTTGTTCAATCCTGCACAAGGGGTGGTGTTTGTGTGTGTGTGTGTGTGTGTGTGTGTGTGTGTGTGTGTGTGTGAAACGTTCACAGACTTGAGCACCTGATTTTCAAAATTACATACCCCTAAAGACCCCATGGTCAAGAAAAAATCATGACTAACAAGGGATTTCCAGACTAGGACAAAAAAATACATCTAGATGTCTCATATCACTGCTCTGTCAACTCAGGATAACCTTGAGTTATCCACAAGTGGCTTAAGGAGCCATTAAGGTTCATAATTGTAAAGTCCTTTAGATATATCCTTAGGAATCTGTGAGAACAAGTGCTTCCCTTTAAATATATTTTCTTTAGGCATTTCCTAGTGAATCATTGAGTTCCTGATAATGTTGAAGATATCTCTTTGCCTCTCAATGGACTTGGACTTTTAAAAACAATTTTCCTTTGCTAACTACTGAGAATCAAGGTACTGTCCAATCTTCCCAAACTAATATCTGAGTTCTAGAACTTAAAATGGACCTCATGGGTGTTACTCCAAGTTGGTGGCATGAGAGACATAAAATGGATGTAATGCTGAAAAAGTATACCTTATTCTAAGGTGACAAGTCAGGTAAAATAGAATTCAAGGGGAATTAGCATGTTTATTATAAAGCCTGGCATGGAGGGTCCAAAATTATTACATGCTTTTCTATTCCTTTCCATTAAATGTAAGGAAAAACACTATTGTGGGAAAATTCAGGAAGCAAAAGGGAAGGAATGTTGAAGAACTTTTGGGAAAAAGTTGAAATGAAGGTAAAACAGACTCAATAATTTCATTCAAGATCATCCAAAACTACCTATTAAAAAAGAAGAAATGTATGAGGATACAGAAAATAGATTTCCACATTTTAAAATTAAAATTAAAAAAAATATATGATCAATCGTTTTTCTCTTCTTTCAACTTCTTTGAAAGAAAAAAACACAGTCTTATTAAATACTAATTGACAAAACAAACTCATATTGTCCCTGTCCAAAAATATATGTCTCAACAGGAGTATTTTATGATAGAGAACTTCAGTAATCTGTGTACTGGAGAACTGGAATGAGTCCATGGGAACCTAATAACTCTTTTCTATATACCCTTTGAACTGTTGTCTGTACCTGAAAAGATAGACAGTTTATGTACTTTCTCTTGGGGCAGCTAGATGATGCAGTGGATTGAGTTTTAAAGGGCCCAAGTTCAAATCCAGCCTCAGAAATTTCCTAGTTGTGTAATCTTAGCTAAATCACTTAACCCTGTTTGTCTCAGTTTCCTCGTTTATAAGATGAGCTGGAGAAGGATACAACATTCACGTAAGTATCTTTGGGTTCACAGTTAGATGATTGAAAATGACTGAATAGCACTTTCTTCCTAGAAAGGAAAGGATTATTACTTTGCAGGAGGCAAAAAAAATCTATTTTATTAGGAGAGGACAGGATTTTGACAAAGCTGAGATCTGGAGGAGTTCCTGGGCTATATCATTGGGATATCACTGATCACAACCCCTATTGTTGTTACTGGTGGCACTATCATGATCAGGGGCTGTAACATGAGTGTTTACAAAAGAGTTTAATTTTCCTTTCTATTTCTCTCCAGTAGGACTATTTGTTTTATAAAGAAATTCATACAACTGGCTGAAGCTTTCCTTAAAATCTATGATTTAGCTAATACTTCCAATTATTTATTCTTAAATCTAGATATTTGACTGGTTTTGAGTAAAAGGATTTCTGTCTCTGTTTTAAGATAACCTTTAGCTAGAAATTTTTCTGTTTCTGTTGATCAGTTGGATCAATCAGATTAAATATGTTATCTTTACATATAAATAATTATATTTATGTACCAAAATTTATCCATTTTACTTCCCATCAATATTTCTATTTCTTATTTTAAAATCATTTTCAATTGCTCTTTAGTGAATACAATTTTATTATTATAAATATGGACAGTTTAATTAGTTTAAGTTTTTATACCCTCATAACTATCAAGGTTTTTATAGGCATTGTTCAAAGCAGAAAAAAATAACATTTGTTTGCTGATCAAGTTCAGAAATTGTCAGAGATCATTTCTAAAATATATTCAGGTGCTTAACTTTGATCTTTTTATTTCTGGTTAGATTTCAAAGGGGGGAAATTGAGAACCATTACCATTAGAATTTTACTCTCTTTATCCCTTTATTTTGTTGAGCTTTTCATTCAATAATAAATTTTTGTACATGTATAAATATTATATGCATAACTATGCATATATAAATGTACATACATGCGTTTGGTGTTAAGAATTTGTATCAATTCATTGGCTCTGGTACCTTTAGCATAATATAGTTTCTGCATTTATTTTCTTTAAACAATTTTTTCCCCTAAGGATTCATTTGACATCATGCAATCTCTCCTTCCTATAACCTTACTTGAGGTATAGTAGATTTGACTCCATCCCGCTAGAATATTATTATTTCTATGGATTGTTCTTTTCCCATGAGTTTTTCTCAACAGAATTAGTCTCCAATAAAAAATTTTAAAGAAATATATTCTTAATGTCAATTTATATATTTATACACACACATATATATGTTTAATTATCAAAATATTTCCCATCATTCCTGGATTTCTTCCTCTCTCAGTGAGCCATCATATATAGCAATATTTTAAAATAACATTTTATTTTTCCCCAATCATATATAAAAAATTTAACAATAATTTTAAAAAATTTGACTTGCAATTTCTATCCATCTTTCCCCATTTCCTCTCAGTAAGCAATCTGATATAGATTTTACACATTCAATCATGTCAAATATTTTTCCATGGTAGTCATTCTGTGTAGGAGATCTCAAAAAAGTTAGATAAAGTATGTTTTGGTCTGGATTAAGGATCCATCAGTTTTTTCTCTGGAAGCAGATGGCATTTTTGTCATGTGTCTGGGATTGTCTTAGATCAATGTATTGGTGAGGATAGCTATGTCATTCATACTTGTTCATCAAACAATATTACTGCTGTTGTGTACAATGTTATTTTGGCTCTGCTTACTTCACTTTGCATCAATTCATCAGGTCTTCCAGATTTTTCTGAAATCATCCTGTTCATCATTTCTGGGAATTCATTGGTGGCTTTTTCAATTTATTTTTCTGAGATTGGACTCTGTAAATATTTGATTTCCTCTTTTGTTAATCTGGACAATTTATATTTTTGAAATATATGCACCCTAAATTTCCTGCAGATTATCATATTTACTGTAATATAATTGAGAAATATAGCTCCTAATGATTGCTTTAATTTCCTCTTCACTGGAGGTGAATTTACCTTTTTGATTTCTAATACTAATAATTTAATTTTCTTCTATCATTATTAAAATCAAATTAAACATTGCTGAATCTGTTTTTTAAATAAAATCAACTCCTAGTCTTATTTATTAGTTCAATAGTCCCCTTAACTTCTATTTTATTAATTTCTTCTGTGATTTTTAGGATCTCCAATTTAGCATTTTATTGTGAATTTTAAAATGTTATTCTTTACCTAGTTTTTTAGTTCCACGCCCAATTCATTGACCTGCTTTTCTCTATTTTTTTGCTAAAAGCAATGGCTGAAGTAAATTTCCCGATTTGGCTGTATCCCGTGAATTTTGATAAGTTGTATCTTCATTATCTTTCTCTTTGATTGTTTCTATGATTTGTTCTCTGACCCATTTTGAACAATTTGATTATTTGGTTTCCATTTAATTTTTAATTTGATTTTATGAACCCTTGTTGGTTAATATTTTTATTACATAAGGCTTGAGAAAGAGGAAAGCGTGAGGAGGAGGAAGGAAAAATAGAATGGGGTCAAATTATCACACATAAAAGATGAATGAAAGAACATTTACATTGGAAGGGAAGATGGGAGAGTAGGGAGAAGAGCATAAGAAACTTTACTTTCTTTGGAATTAGTTCAATGAGGGAAGAACATACACTATCAGTTCAGTATAGAAATCTACAGGAAAGTAGAAGGGAAAGGAAAATAAGAGAAAGTGTTTGGGCATGATAGAAAAGAGGACAATTTGAGGGATGTGGTGTTTAGCAACTAAACAAGGGGAAATAGGATGGAGAATGATACACAATAATCATAAAGGTACCAAAATGTATACAAGTCTTGATATATGGTCAGAGGATATGAACAAACGGTTCTCAGAAAAAAAATAATTATAGGTCTCTGTACTTATTGTCTGAATCACTATTATTTAGAGAAATGCAAATTATCTATCAGATTGACTATTATGACAGAAAAATATAATGGCAAAACAAGGAGTGGATTTGGGACAACTGAGATTCTGTTGTACTATTGTGGAGTTGAGAATTGATTCAACCATTTTGGAGAGAAATCTGGACATATGTCCAAAGGGCTACATAAAATAGTATTTACCCTTTGCCCTAGTTACTCTGTATCCCCAAAAGAGAAAAAAACAAAAAAGTGAAGGATCCATATGTAAAAAAAAATTTTAAGTAGCTCTTTTTTCCTGTGGAGAAATGAAATGGAAATGGAGAAATGAGAGGATACTCTTCTAATAGAGAATGGCTGAGTAAGATCAAAGTTTATGACTATAAGAGAATACTATTGTTTTGTAGGAAATTAGATAAGCAGGAGGAGATCAGAAAAACTTGGAAATACTTATGTGAACAGAAGAAGCAGAACAGTGGGCAAAAGCAAATAGAGAAGCAAGCAGAACCAGGAGAACATTGTACACAGTGACAGGAAAAGTGTAAAATGAACACTTGCAAATTACTTAGTTATTTTCAACAATCCAATGATTTATAACAATTCCAATTCCAATGGACTAAAGACAAAAAACAAAAACAAAAATAATTTGCTTCCAGAGAAAGTACTGATCAAGTATGAATGTAGACGAAACAAAACTTTTTCATTTTTTCTCATTTTTTCCTTTTATTTTCCTTTAACAACAGCAGAAAAATATAAAAATCATTTTACACAATGACACATCTAAAATCTATGTGAGATTGCTTGCCATCTCAGTGGGAGGATGGGAGATATGCAGTGGAAGGGAGGGAGGAAGAAAGAATTGAAGACTCAAAAGTTCCTTTTAAAATATTGGAAAGTGATTTTAGATGTAATTTGGGATGAGTGAGTAAATAAATAATTAAGAATAATGATTTACAGCCTTTGAAATACACACACACACACACACACACACACACACACACACAAATTTAAGAATTTAAGTGAAATCAACATTAACATAATACGTTACATAGACAGTAATGATGAACTTTTTAGGGATCCTGTGCCTTGTCTGCCTCCCAGACTGCATGCTGTTCCCCACCCCAGATTGCATCTTGTATCTGGCCCCCCTGCCCACACACTGAGTTCTGCCCTACTTTCTTCTTTCTGGTTAATGTAGCCCTTCTTGTTGTAACAAAGAACTGGAAATTAGTAAGATGTCCATGAACTGATGATTTTTAAAAGGTCTAGTGTTCCCCGTTTTGGGAAAATTGAGGTATTGGTATCATATTGGTTTGTATGCTGGTGATTGGTAGTGAGGAGAGAAAACGTTCCCTGCTTCTACTCTGCGTCCATCTTAACCCAGAAGCCAGATTAACCACTTTAAAAACTTCTTATGTGTCATATGATCACGTGTTGATAATTCTGAGAGCACATACATTAAAATAACATCACATTTGAAAAAAATCTCAAGTTTAAATTCTAGAATTAGTTCTCCTCAACAACATCACAACGTTTTCTGAATTACTTTTACATTTACAATGCAGCCAGTACAATTTCAGTCCTTATAGAATAAACATTCTGTGTAGAGGGAATTTCATGCCCTCCCCCTCCTGGATTACTGACCCAGTTTATCCCATTTTTTATATGCCAGTGCTTTGTCCATGCACATAGTTAAAAGTGTGTGTGGGAAGCCCACCTGGGTCTTTTTTTGTTCTCACT
>NW_025395794.1:0-5904 GCF_016433145.1 Gracilinanus agilis | reverse complement strand
TCCTTCGGCCATGAACCTGGGTTAGGTATTAAAATTTGGGTACAACATATGGGGGCTCGTCTCTCATGGCCAGGAAAGGACCCGCTGCCAGAAGAGCCAAGAGGGTGAGGAGATCTGGGGTTGGGTGGCCTGTGCATGTGGTTGTGTGATTGTGTGCTTGCATTGTATGAGGAGGAAGCCTGCCACAGGCCCCATTCTGCATGTGTGTGGATGTGTGATTGAACTGATGGGAAAGGTGATGCCCTGGTAAGCATACAGCTAAGTGGTTCAGCTTGCCCCACCGCTCCGGGATTGATACGGAGGAACCTAAGCCAAGCTCACCAGCCAGGGGCACCCCTTCTACCTGTTTCTGAGAGAGGACTGGGGCAGTACGCAGTTCCTTTTGATCCATGCGGACAAAGGTCGGAAACCCTGGGAGCAAGTGCTGTGTGTGACTGGCAGGCCACGTAGACCAATTGATCTCTCTATTCCCTTGGAATTACTACGGGAACTGGTGAGATTCGAGGCCTCACAGGACCCCAAAGCAAAAGGTTCGAGGCCTGTCTTTGGAGTCCGTCCAGTTGGTTCGAGTCCAGCCGGATTTTCTTGGGGATTGAGGCCCCAAGTCAGGGGTTCGAGTCCCCTGAGGAAGGCCAGTGGATGCACTGGAGGTGGGGAGGAGAGAGAGGACTGAGGCAGGATCCCCATATTAATTGTTTGGGATCTGTCTGGGCTCCCCTGGGCAAGTGAGTGTGAGTGTGCACACCTTTGTCTTGTGTTGTCTTGGCCAGTCAGGAATCTGTCAGGTTTAAACCGTCCTTAGTTCGTCTTTTGTGTGTCCTGGCTGGGTCTGTGTCTTTGGTGTTATGTCCGTCCTTATCATGAGCCAGGGAGAGTCAACCTGGTGCTTGCTGGTTTCCCCAGCTTCAAGGAGAGTTCAGAGGGGAAAACTGCAAACATTCGGCAATTCCCCTTCCCACATCTACATTTCTCACCTCCCAGACTGGAGGAACTGTGCTACTCCGGCAGCAGACAATATTTGAATAGGGAGAGGATTCTAAATAAACCTCTCAGACCTGGAGGCAGATTTAACATCTGAACAGGAGGGGATTTGAAAGTTCAAAGTTCTTTCCTTAAGAAACACAGCCAGCTTAATGAACAGCTCACTTCCAATGCCCACTGTTAGCAGATAGCAGTTTGTTTAGGTGCTACAAGAAGCATTTGTTAGAAATCACAGCCGAAAAGAGAATCAAGTTTGGTCAATCAGAGTGTAAAGCACAGGGAGAGTTAGGGGACAAGGAAGTCAGCTCAGCCAATCAGATGGCTGATGGCTGTACCCGAGTACCCTCAGTTGAAGGGACAGTGTGTGCTGCAACTGTTTTAATGAGCTTTCTCACAGCAAGTGTTTTCTTTTTAAACATGGATCCTAAAGAACTGATTTTTTTTTCCTTTTAAAGCATGCTTATCATAAGGTTGTATGTTTTTGTTTATTGTTGTCTTTGTCACAGTCTTGTCTCTATGTATTCTTAAATTGGACATTACAAAAAAAAAAAGAGGGGGAGTTGAAAGATTGAACTTCCCACAGTCAAAAATCCTCAGCAGAGGACAAAAGAAAATATCTGTTCAATGATTTTTCCTCTTTCTTCCTTTGGATGGGCCCCCAAAGGAGTGAAAAAGAAAAATTCAGAGCAGAAAAGGGAGATTTTACTCCACAATTGGAAGCATTTTCACTTAAGATCTGATTTTAAGGGTTGAGGATTGCTAATGATGTTGATATGGTACAATGTAATTTTATTTATTTTGGTAACTGTCAGTCAAATGTGAAATATTACCAGATTTTATTGAGCACAAAAACTCATGGTTAGAAGTTTGTTAAGCCTTGGTTTCAGTGAATTGAGAATCGTCTAAATGTGGTTAATAGCCAGTCTGACACAGAGAGGCAATGTTTATTCTATAAGGTCAAAAATTGTATTGGCTACTTTGTAGATGTAAAAGTCATTCAGAAAAAGTTGTAATGTTATTATTGAGAACTTATTCAAGAATTTAAACTTGGGATTTTAAAATGAGATGTTCTTTTAATGTATGTGCTGTCAGAACTAGCAACATGTAATCATATGATACACAAGAAGTTTTTAAAGTGGTTAATCTGTGCATGGGTTTTAATAATACAGGTACTGAAAATTTGGTAAAAATGTGTGCAATGTATAAAAAGGAATTTGTGATCTAGAGATTAACATGCATTTAGAGTCAAATTGCTAGAAAGCAATAATGAATGAATACAAAATATGTATGCATTTGGACTATAAAGAGAATTAAGTTTTCAATAGGTTAAGAATATATGAACTGTATGAAATTAACAAGAGAAAATTTGACCAGCCCAGGAAGCTAATAGGATTACATGCAATTAAATATAGTACCTTTCCTCTTTTTTTGCAATAATGGTAAAGGAAGAGAAGCCAGAGGAAATAAGAGTAATTGATAAAGAAATAATAGGTGTGAATTCTAGAACAAATGGTAAATCAGAATAATATTGATGGAATTTAATCAGTTATGTAAACAATGCTTTGAGGTAAAAGGAAACTGAACTAGAGGTTCTATTCTGTTTAAACAGAGGTCTGAAAGGAATAAAAGTAAATGGCTTTGAAATTCAGTTGTTTACATACTGAAAGATTGCTAAAGGACTTAAAGTTATTTGGAAGTTGTGGAGTTCAAACTAAAGTCTGTTGAAAATAATTTATTATGAAGATTTTGGTACATGCTAAATTTTAAATTGTAGGTGATCTCACTTGGTAAAGAGAGATAAGAGACAAGGTTGTTAAGTCATAAAAACCTAAATCAAGCCAGGCAGCCTTAGGGTAAATTGCTCATAAACCCTTCCTTCCAAACAGGAAGGAAAAGAAAGAAATACTTTTAATTGTTCCACTTTGATACTTAGGAACTGATATAGCAACACAGTACATAAGATCTTAAAGAGTTTAAAGATGAGGATATTTTAATTGTATACTTCAGAGTTTTAAAGAGATGTTCAAGCAAGTAAAAGCTGATAGAAAAGTCATGGATATCTTGTAAAACAGGTTCTTTTTTAGCAGTACAGTTGTTATAGGGGTGCAAATGGTGAACCCCTGGGTTCGAGAAGGAGGCCCTGAGGATGAGAGGACTCCAAGTTTAGCTTAGAAGTATCCTTTTCAAAGAGCGTGGACATGACTCCTTGCACTCAGGCATTTAGTGAGTGGGGGGTCTGTCTGAGATCCTCTGGGCTTAGGCTATCAAGGTGTGGCCAGAGGTGTATCTGTTTAAATTGATCAAAAATATTTTTTTAGGTTTAAAGTTATCATAAATGGTTTTTCATCTCAGTGTATTAAAATTAACTAACTTCATTATTACATTTCACTTCCTGGTCTTGAAAATAGATAAGCAGCCTGCTGGTCAAAAGGCTTTCTTTAAGGTTTATAGTGCTTAAAAGGTTTCAAATCTTGTAATTGAAAATAGACCCTGTAATACTACATGCTTTATGATATTCCTTTAAGTATGATTTTTATGTAAATTGTTGCTAAAACATGTGCTTTAAGTGTTGTTTGAATGTAAGCAAAAGCTCATTGTAAACCTGACTGTACCATGGGTTTTGTTCAATACTCAGTGGTTACCTCAGTTTACCAATTTGTACTATGAACTGAATCTTATAATGAGCACTATGCTAAAGTTACAGTGTCTCAATTCTTGGGAGTTATTGATTAGCATTTGAAGGGATACCAAATGGTATGTTTGTTTTTGTGATGGTAATAGAGAGTCAGAGAAAGTGAAGAGGTAAGGTGTGTTGTGTTTGAATACAGAAGAAAGAGAGATTTGGATGTCAGATTCGTGATGGGTAAATGGAAGTTGTGTTCTGCTTTTTAAGCAGAGGGTTTGAGGAAAAAAAGAGAGGAAGAAGGAGAGAGAAGGAGAGATGAAAGAGAACAGATAGGGAGGTGAAAGAGAATAGATAGATGTTCTACTCTTTTAATTGGATCCCTGACCTAGGGATAATTTCTAAAGTTAGTGTATATAGTGTTGGGAAAATCATAAATAGTTCTGGAATTTCTCTTGAAAGTTACACTGAAGAGATTCCTGTATGGCTTGTCTTAGTCTTTCAGATGGTCCAGATACAGGAGACGATACAGCCCTGATTTATATTTACAGTGGAGCTACTCAATCCAGCACTCCTGTTCCTTAATTCAGGTTTTGTGACTAAAGTGTGATATGTTAATTATTGCCAAAATATGTAAGAATAACTGAGTGATCAGCCTGGTAGGGATGTGAAAGGCTTGTTTGAGGGTATGGAAATTGTTTCCAGAATGCTGCTTAGCAGAATTTCTCTGAGCTGTAATGGGAAAGACTTGTCTTTTTTTTTTTTTTTTTTTTTTTTAGATTTTTTTTTTTTTAAACCCTTGTACTTTGGTGTATTGTCTCATAGGTGGAAGATTGGTAAGGGTGGGCAATGGGGGTCAAGTGACTTGCCCAGGGTCACCCAGCTGGGAAGTGAAGACTTGTCTTTTAAGGAAGGAAAAGGCTTCTGGGATCCAATAGTGATATAGTGCAAAAGACAGAGAATATTCTGTGATGGTTAGAGAGGCAATTCTAGGGCTCAACTTGGACTGGACCTCTTCTGACCATCTAGGCTACTAATGCTTGAGTGACACAAGGATGGCATGAGCCAGTGACAGCTTTGGCCTACACATGGAGCCCCTCACTATGTGTCCCTTGGGACGTGAGGAAATGCTTTCCTATCTGCCTTCCCTTTTTGGAGCAAGTTCCCATAATCAGCACTTAATGCAAATTGTAAATTAATGTTTCCATCTCCCCAAACAACCTATTAGGTTAATAATTGAAAATTATCAAATTGTTAGGGAACACACTTTGAGAAGTAGGTGAAGTTTAGTGATAGATGACTTGTAGCTTGCAGCCTTAATTTACCACAGCTGAAGTTTGGATCTTGACCCTGGAAATAACCCAGGGCTTTCTGGATTTCCTCCAGGATCTGGGATAAAGAAATTTATCTGTAAAGTGTTGTTATTCAAGTAGTTATAGATGCCATATTAATGTGGGCCTTATGAAAGGATATTTTTTTAACAGAAACATCACATGCCAACTCTGCAAACAACTTAGGGATCAAATTTCCTAAAAGGTTTAATTCCTGTCAGAGGATGATTTCTGGGGATAAAATCTGTTGGCTAAGATACCCAAATGTTAATGTTTAATATCAGTTTCTATTGTGCTAATTTTCTTTTTTTGTATCTGGTGTTCTAGTTTTTGCCCTATACCTAGGTTCTATACTTATGCCTTAGGGATGGATGCTCCCCCTTGTGACTTGTCTGTCAGTCTGGGGAAACAGTCTCTGATCTCCAAGCCTTCAGGACCCTGGCATTCGCTGCAGAGGTGCCTCTGAAGACCCTGTGCCCACAGCTCCTCCTCCTGTTCCCCCTCTCAGAGATTCTACGCCCCTTCTAAGCTTGAAGAAGCTACAGAAGATGGAAAGCATCGACCCTCTTCCCTTAGACATTTGGAGGAGGGGAGGGGAGACGGCATGGGACATTGTGGGACATTGTACCCCAGAGACAGCATAGAACATTGTACCCCCATAGTGAAAAGTTTTTTTCAGGCAAACTATAGGCAGGAAAATCCCTTTGCTTCCACTATGTATCCTTCCCCTTATTCTTAACCGCCTAGCAGCTTTTGTAAAGGAATGAATTAACACCATTTAGCTTATGGTCCTGCATCAGTATTACCTGACAACCCCCACCCTTGATATGGTGTGTGCTGTCACCAAATCTTTAAAGGACCACCTGAGGATGATTCCTCAGGATCAAAAGAAAAAGAAGGGAATGTTGGATTTAAAAATCAGTCTGGCAGTCTACTGAACTATTTCTGGCCTGGGCTAGCTACCCCCAG
>NW_025395793.1:0-7255 GCF_016433145.1 Gracilinanus agilis | reverse complement strand
CAACAGAGGGGCCTGCTACCGTGGCGTTCTGGATGGCCGTCAGGATGTCCAGCGTGCTCAGTCCAGCCAGAGGGTCGATGGATTCCAGGGTCTGGCCAAAGGTCTCGTAGAAGATGTAGCACATCCGAGCACCTCCGCAGCTGGGGGAGCAGAGGCCGCCGTCAGGGAACCCTTCTCAAACCCCAGCCCACAGCCAGAGGCCGGAGGCTGGGAAGAGAAGAAAACGCCACAGGCCGGGCGGCTCTCTGCCTTCCCCCGAGGGCCAGGCACAGAGGAAACCCTTAACAAGAGAGCGCCACTGGCCGAGCACTTTTCGAAGGCTTTCTCGCATTTTTCAGACATGTCTGACTCTCTGTGACCCCATTCGGGGTGGGAGTAGTTTGCCGTGTCCTCCTCTAGCCCACTGGACAGATGAGGAAATGGAGGCCAACAAGCTTAAGGGACTTGCCCAGGGTCACACAACTAGTAAATGTCTGAGGCCAGATTCGAACTCAGAAAGAGGAGCCTTCCTGACTCCAGACTCGGCACTCTCTGCCCTGGGCCACCACTTGGCTTCCCTTTCCGGAGGCTAGAAGCTGTCGAGTAGGTGCCAGCCCATATTGGGGGAGAGCCAGAACCCCCCCCCCCCACCACCAGAAAACCCCCTCCCCCCACTTCGGAGTACAAAGGAAACGGTTTGCTAGATAGATGATTAGGGCCTCCCCCTCCCCTGCAGGGCCAGCGGGCAGCTTGCAAATAAGCAGCCCTTCTCCAAGGGCCAGGATGCCGGGCCTAAGGAGTTCCCAGCCTCAGTGGACCTTTTCCATCCAAACCGCCGAGGCCCGCCTGGCGCCGCCCCCAGCTCACATTTCCGAGGTCTCGATGTTCTTTGCCGTGCCTTCGATGGTGCTGCAGTATTCAGTGGCGAATTTGGTGATGATCTGAAGCAGGGTGGCGTTCAGGTCTTGAACGGGCTGCCCGTAGCTCTGGAGCACCGACTGGTACTGGGCTGTCAGTATATTCACGTGCGTCTTGAGCTCGGGCAGGCAGTCTCGGATGTGGCGCAGGAGAAGCCTGCGGGAGGGGAGGAGGGAACGTGATTCACGCCCGACCCCGGGGCACCCCCTCGGCAGCCCGCCCCGACCATCCCTAGTGGCACCTGTTGAGCGTCTTGGTAAGAAAGTGGGTGCCGCTGCGGTTGGACAGGGATGGAAATTTCTTCTGTAGGAAGACTTGCTCGTCCTTTTGGGACTCACTGATGGTCTTGTGCGCCCTGATGTCATTCTGGCTCCTGCGGAGGGGGACAAGGCCAAGAAGGCAAGGATGCCTCAACGCCGGGAAACCGCTCACCTACCACGGAGACGGCCTCGACCGCACGGGCATCCCCGAGGCACGAACACACTCGGAGGCGCTGGCGGCGCTCGCGACGAGGCCGGCGTGAAGCAGGCCTGGGTCCTCCTCCCTAATACTCTCGAAAGCGTCCTCGGAATGCCGACGGCAGCCACAAAGCAAGAGGAGAAAAGAAAAGGAAGGCTTGCTTCCAAGAGGCCCCCCAGACCCAAACTGAAGGTCTCTCCATATTTGTGTCGGTGCCAGTGCAGCCCTGTGGCTCTGCGAGGAGGGCCGTCACCCACGTTCAAGCTGCCCTTTCTGGCTTTGCCGCCGCTGTCTACTGGCAGCCACTCGGGTGTTTTTTGCCCCAGAACGGCACCGGGAGTCGGTGATTGGCCGCCCAAACTAAGTGGCCCCTCTTTGTAGGTGACGGGATGGCATACTTCGAGAGCCCTGGGAATCGGCTAAAAACTCGCTGGAGCGAGTGGCCGGACATAAAGTGGCCTCCCAGAAAGCAACAGTATTTCTGCCCAGTCCCAGCAAAACCTGCAGGAAGAGAGACGAGGAGAAATCGCATTCAAAATAACAAGCCACAGCTGAAAGGAACCGGGAGGCTGCTTGGGACCGTGGGAACGCACTTCCGGAGGGCGGCCGTCCTCCAAGCAGCCTGGCACGGACTAAAATTGGGGACAGAATAGGCAGAAGTAAATGAGCACTGCCACCTAGTGTCCGATAGACTCCAAGATGCCAGTCATTGGGGCAAAGACCCAGGAGGGGAAGAAATTCGGGGAGAACTAGAAAGCCGTCAGGGCGAAAGTGGGCAGAGCCCGGCGACGCACGCTGTACACTCCAAGAGAAACGCAAACCAGGGATGTGATTTAGACACGAGAGGGCAATATCAGGGAACTGGGAAAGCACGGGGGGAGGGGGGAGCATTACTTGTCAGATCTATGGCCAAGGGAGTTTAGGACCAATAAGAGACAGAGAGGATCATGGGAGGCAAAAGAGATCATTTCAATTGTACGGAATTAAAAAGGGTTTGCACAAACAAAGCCAATGCAGCCAAAATGATGAGGAAATCTGGGGATGGGGGGAGAAAGGGCCAAGCAAGTTTCTCTGACGAAGGTCTCATTTCTCAACTAGATGGTAACCAGAGGCAAATCGATAAAAATAAAGAGCCATTCCTCAATTGAGTTAAAAGGGCTTAAACAATACGAAAAGGCAGCTTTGGAAGAAACGAGTCATCGCTAACCATATGGGAAAGTCACTATTGATTAGAGGAACCCAAATGACAACGACTCTGAGGTGCCACCCCACACCCGTCAGATCGGCTAACACGACAGAAAAAGGGAAATGGCAAATCCCAGAGGGGATACGGGCAAACAGGGACACTGACGTACCACTGCTGCGGTTGGGAACTGCTCTAAGGCTCCTGGGGAATAATTTGGGACGCTGCCCAAAGGCCCCTCAAGCTGTGCACGCCCCCCGCCTTCACCCAGCAAGACCACTCCTAGGTCTGTACCGCAAAGAGATTCCCGAGAAAGCAAAGGGCAAAGGACCCACTTGTATACAAATATTCATGGCGGCTCTTTTTGGAGTCGCAGAGGACTGGAAGTCGAGGGGATGCGGCTGTACAAGTCGTGCTGTACGAAACGGCAGGTGGGACAGCTTCGGCCAAACCTAGGAAGGATTATATGAACGCATGCAAAGCGGAGTAAACAGAACCGGGAGAACCCTGCGAAGAGGAGCCGCCATATTTGAAAGGATCCTCAACGGTGGAAGAGTCGGCTCCTCGGAGGACAAGGATCCGAGACAGCCTCAGGAAGAGAAATGCCGTCTCCTTCCAGAGAACTGATGAACTCGGCGCAGCCTGAAGCGTGTTCTTTCCGCAACCCAGATTTTGCCGGAATGTCTTCTTTATGACTCCACTTTTGTTTGCCTTCTCAAAGGACAGAGCGAGAGAATCTGAACTCAGAACAACAACAACAACAGAAACTTAAATGCTTATTGGCTGATCAGACGAAGGCTCTTCAGGGTCAAACCCTCCGAGTTCTGGTGGTCCTTCATTCTTTCCTTCCTTCCTACTTTCAGTCAGCCGTGAAGATTCTGGAGGCCCGACTTCTTTGGCATCCGCCCCCCTTCATTCGTCTTCCGTATCAGATCAGGCCCCCTCGGTCGCTTCCTCTTGCGCCCCGCACGATTCTGCGAGCTGCCGAAGGGATGTTCTGGCTTCCATGATGACCTTCCCTAGTCAGTACAGATTCCTCCGTTTCCAGGCTCGCTGCCGGCTCCTCCTCCTCCTCCTCCTCCATACATTCTCCACTCTGACCCAACTGGCTGAAACTCGCTGCTCCCCAACCCCCCACAACAGCGGGGCTCGCTGGGCCTTTCCAGGGGCAGCCAGCCCCATGCCCGAGATGCTGACCCTCGTCACCCCTGCGTGGTTGGGGCTCGGCTGCTGCAGGAGGCTGGCTTTCCCCGGTTCTCCTAAGCGGCGCTGCTCCTCACCGTGCCCTCTACCGATGGCACCCGAGATGCCTTCTGTCTGCCGGTGTAGAGCTCCTTCTCTTCCCCTTCACTTCCCATGATGCCCACCCAAGCACTCTGTACGCCTGCCCGGGCACCAGTGCCGCCTCCTCTCTCCGAGGCCAGCTTTCCTCTCGGGCCGGGAGGAACCTTGGGAGAATGTCGAATCCAGCCCTTTCTCGGCTGAGGAAACTGGAGCTCACAGGGCAAACGACCTTCCCGAGAGCAAAGGAGCAGCAAGCAGGAGAACTAGGGACGGGAGCCAAGTCATGGGAAGAATGACGCTCTCCCTTCGCTTCCCATCGCCTCCTCTCGGTTTTCCGTGCGGCCCTTGGAGATGCCCGCAGAGCAAGTCACTGCCTCGGGGGAACCTTCAGGGTTTGGGGGTACCCGAGAGAGCAGGCGAGGGGGCGGCCCTCTCCAGGTCCCCACACAGACAGCGCCCAGCAGAGCGTAAGCCGCGCCGCCCTCCTGTTCGTCCCCGGCAGGCATTAGCGCGGCTCCGTCCGGCGGAAGGATCCGAGACGCTTTCTTGAAGACGGGAGGCGCGGCGACTAGCGATGCCAGAACAAGAAGGGGTTTGGGAGAAATTTGGGATGAGGCCCGTCTGGAACTGGGACGCGCCGAGGGGGCCGAGATCGAGATCTGGGGGTCAGACGTGCTGAAAGAATAAGCGATGGAGGACCGATGCATGATGTGCGCACTGAGCTCACGCCTAGGTAGGGAGCCTTCGAAACAGAAGGCGGCGGCTCTGAAAGCAGCCAATAAAGAGGAAGGAAGCGCGTTGCCTCATCTGTTCTCTGGGCCAACTTTCCCTCACACGACCGCGGAGGACTCTCTTGGCTCGGGGGGGCCCTTTCGGTCTAGTCCGGGGCCTTACTGATGGCCAAATCCTGGGGAGACCCTCTAAGGGCACCTGGGCGGGCGCCTGAGCAAGGGAAGGAGGGAGCGTCCGGCCAGCCAGACGCAACAGCTGATGGCAGCCAAGAGAAGCAGCGAGGCTAGCATCGGGGAGCCAAGGAAGGGCCGCGCGGGCCCGGGACCCTCCTGCTCGGGTGCCGCCCTGGCAGAGGCGGCTCCAAAAGGCAAGCTAGAACCACTCTGAGCGTTCGCTTTATGCCAAGCCCATGGTTAAAGGCGGAAAAGGAAGGCGCTGAAGCTGGAGGGGCTTGTGGGAAGGCAGGCACGGAGGGGGGAGCCCCGAATTGGTTCAGCCCTTCTGGAGTGCGATGGAGAAAACAGGTGAAAGGCCTCCCAAGCATTGAGAAGCCAGGACAGCACAGAGTGCGGGCTCACACCCTCGAGGCGACGGGTGTGAGGGAGGCGCAGCCCGGAGCAGCGGGAGCCTCAGAGGGACTCTCGACGGCCCCCCCAGACGAGAGAAGGCAGCGAGCGGAAGGCACAGAACGGCGCACGCGTCGGCTTTTGTCGGCCTGCTCCTTGGGACGGGGAAGGGCCCACGGCAGCGGGGAAAGCCACTGATGGAGCGTCTTCAAAGAGGGCATCTTTGTGGCTTCTCCTCATCCGGCGTCGGCCCCGGGGGTCTATCTCGCCCCGTTCCTTCCTCCTGCTTTCAATCTCCTCCACGCCCACCCAGTATATGCCGGGGGGTGCCTCCCGCAGGAGCCCTACTCACCTATTGACCACTCCGATGATGCCCAGCTTCACAGGGATGACGCGGCCCATCAGCATGTCCATTGCTTCCATCCTAGCCTCCATGAGGTCCAGCTTAGTGATCACAGCCAACGTCCTGCAGCCTACGGAGTGGGGGAGGCAGAAGAGCAGCTCGAGGCCTCTGCGCCCAACTTCCAGAGGCTGGCTGGGGAGAGCCGGACACACGTCATGTCTCTCACATCATGGCTACATGCCGAGGCCTAGGGCGGGCCGTGGGAGGGGCGGAGCCAATGCGTTCTCTTCGGGAACCAACGGGAGATGGAATGTATTTCTTCGCCCCAGAAATGGGAGCAGGTGGCCCGAACTGGGGAAGGGGCCCCCCCTTCCCCGGTGCCCCCCAGCCTTCCTGGTGCCGTACCATCGGGATCCACATCCCTGGCGAGTTTCAGGGCTTCGGAAGCGGCCACGTCTGTGTTGGCGGCAGCGACGGCCAGGATGAGGCAGCTGGGGTTGCTGATGTAGGACAGGATCATGTTTTTGACCTGTGCCTCGACGTCAGGGGGCTGGTCTCCCACGGGCACCTGGCGGGAGGAGAAAAGGCTCAGAGCAGACCCGCTCTCGGGCTCGGGGCCCCCATCCCCGGGGGCAGCCGCGACCAGCCGAAGAGAGGAGGAGAGAAGGGAACGGAACGATGGCCAAAGCCCAGCAGGTAAGGCCGCTCGAGGAGGAAGACGGGAAGACGAGGGCCAGCGTCCGTCAGCCATCCCCCCCCCCCCCCAGTTACTGGACCTTTGTTGGGGAAGGCCTGGCTGGGCAGAAAGAGGCAGCAAAAGGCATAGAGGGGGAGAGACACAAAGCATCTGTGTAAGGAAAAGCACGAGCCGAGCCATGGAGGGAGTAGAGGTAGAAGCCTTTGTGGAGAAGGCGGGTGGCTCTCCAGCGTGGGGGCCGGCCGAAGGGAGAGGAAAATGGATCCTGGGCCGCCCGCTTATCGATCCTCCTTACGGGGCCCTGCTTTTGCTGGGCAGGCCCTAAAGTGGGGGTTCCAGGCCTCTGCCTCAAGCTGGGGATTCCGACTCTGGAATCCGCTGTTTCCAAATCAAGCTCTCTGCAAGTGGGTGCAAGGGGGCACCGCTGGCCTACTTGGGCCAACATCCCTTCAGGCCTACACTTGCTGCCCTTCCTCCCTCCTTCACTCGAGCTTCCGCACCATCTTTCTAAGACGTTCCTCCGATCACAGGATCACAGACCGGCCTCGGCCTCCAGCCAAGAATCTCAGTGTTCCCGTTTCTCATTTCATTTCCCCAAGAGTAAAGCAGTGAGAACGACTCCCGACCCGGCCCGTCAAGGCCTTCCACAGTCTTGCTCCGTCGTCTCCCTCCGTGGAGCCCAGCCAAAGTGGAACAGCTTCTGTGCCCAGCTCCAGCCACCCCTTCTGGAAGACACCCTCCTCCCTCCCTCCCTCCCAGGAGCAAGCCTGACGGCATCTACTCCACAGCGCCTTCCCCTGGCTCGCCCAAAGGAAGCAATGCGGTGGCCCTCAAGCTCTTATTCACTTGTGAGAGCCCATGGGCCAATCTCAGTGCCAGCACCGCCACCTCCGGCAGTCAGCAAAGGCCACAAAAGAGGGGCCCGATTGTTCCCTTTGCTGTCTGGACTCAAGAACGTGATGGAGAAAGTGCTCACATAGTGGATCCTCCCTCCCTTTTCCTTCCTTCCTTCCCTTCCTCTCTCCCTTTCTTTCTTTCATTCCTTCCTTCCTTCCTCCCCAACCCTTTCTTCCCCCTCCTTCTCTCCTCCTCTT
>NW_025395792.1:0-6262 GCF_016433145.1 Gracilinanus agilis | reverse complement strand
TGGCTTTACTTGGGATCTCATGGCTAATCCAGGGATGGTTTCAGGATGCCAGGTGTCAATTCCACCAGAACAAATGATCCAAGGTATCTAGGCAAGGAGAGAAAGTTTGCAATGCTGTCCACCAGATCACAAACCACTTCCCTACTTGGTGCTGCTCTGCAGGTCTGATGTCCTCTGCTGTAAGCCTTCACCACTCTCCAGGATCCCAGGGAATCTGGATACAACTCCCCTAGCTCTGAGATCTCCCAGGGTCAGCAACAGTTTTATTTTACAACCCCCATGGAGTCTCTCTCAGGCACAAGCCACTTCCTGCTTCCCCATTCCATGTGGAATTCTCCAGCCCTTCCTGCTAGGTCCATATTAACTATATATAAACTAATACCCAAATAATACTCACAACAAGATCAAATCATACTCTTTTTACTTTATTTTATTATTTTTGGTCTACATTTTCTTTTACAAAATGACTAATATGAAAATATATTTTGCAAGCCTGCACATGTGTAACCTATATCAAATTGCTTGTTTTCTCAGGGACAGTGGAGGAAAGAGAGAAAGGAAGAGAATTTGGTACTCAAAAGTTAAAACGAAGGTGCTAAAAATGATTTTTACAAGTAATTGGAAAAATATTTTTAAAAGGGTCATTGACTCCAAGTTAAGACTGACATAAGGAAATGTATAAAATATAAGTTTTACTTTAAATGACTGTGATATAATTAGTTGATACCAGTTACACTGGATTTGATCCTTGTATTCTGTCATTATGCTTATTAAAGTCTTCCCTCTCCCTCCTTATTAGTTTTTATATATAAGGCAAATACTATTTATATGTTATATATGTATATATTAAGGTGTCACTAAAAATTCTATATAAAAGGAGAAAAAAATTTCTAGAAATGTGCTCACACAGAACACACCATGAGATTTTCACAGCCTTAGTAAATGTTTTCAACTGCAATAATTAAACTACAAAGAAAATAAAAAGTAAAACTAAAAATTAGACTTCTTAGATAGTTAGAAAAACTATTAATAATGGCTTAGTAAGAACCATGTTAATTAAACAATGAAAAGATAACTAAAGCAATTTTAATAAGCAGAAGTGCATAGACAAATGTATTGTGAAAAATGAACATACTAAGGCCAGCATGAAAGGTAATAGTTATATTTTTGTATGTATTAACAAAAAACCTGTGACTGCATTTGGACTCTGCTGTTGAACATTTTTAGAATAGACAAGAGTTTTTCAAAGGCAGTTAGCTTTAAAACATTCATAGTTCCTTCAAATGCCCTCAGCAGGACCAGAAAAGAGGGATTCCATTTTCAAAGATAATTGTGTCAGATAACTGTCTCATCCCTTTTCAGCCACCATCTGATAAATATCTAATTACTAGCCAAGAGATTTTAGACCCACACAGCTGGGTCTGAGAGAAAACTGAAGGGAAAGACTTGTTTCTCCAAAATGATCAAAAAGAAAAACCAGTTGGGTGGCAAATTTATTGCTTTTTTTCAGGTAGTAAATTATGGGTAAAGAAACAAACAAATAAGCCCACAGTTGAAATTTCTATCTAAAAACCTTTTTAAGAAAAATAAATGAAATAAAAATGTTTTGTTCTCAAATGTAACTACTCTCTTTAAAGCAATTACTTTCTTTACATAATTAAATGTTCAGAATGTAAAATGCTTTTTTCTACATGTAGACTAAGTAACAGTTGCAAATTTCATACAATCTATTTTGTTTAGGTATAACCATGTAAACAGAATGAATGCTACTTTTGGGGTAGGGAAATGAAACATGAATTTATTAAGAACCTACTATATTCTGGGTACTGTATTAATTATTTTCTCTCCCTTCATCCTCACATCTCAATTGAGAAGACTGAGTAGGATAAAGTTCAAGTGATTTGCCCAGTGTCATATTGCTAGTAAAGGTCTGAGGCCAGATTTGAAAAGGTCTTTCTAACTCCACGTTTAGCACTGTCCCACTATGCACCCAAGCACTTTGGAAAAAATAATTTTTATTAATTATAAGTAGAATATCTGTGAATATATTTAGATTTATGTAAGTCTTCCCTTCAATTCTTATTGTAATGTTTTGTTGTGTCATATTTGACCTTGAGCTTTGCCTTATAGGATTGAAGGTTAGGTCTGAGTTGTAAAATCTCCAGCAGATTCAATAGTATTGGTTCATGACTATACAGTTCCACAATTTGACTTCCACATTGTGGTTTTGCATTATGATGAGTTGGCATAAGAAACTGAATGGAAACTTTGGGGGAGTTTTGTGGAAGCTGCAGATGACACATGAAAGCCAGAATAATATATTTTTAAATGTCAACATATCTTTTAATAACACAAATATTCACTTTTTTAAAACAGAAGACACCCCATAAAATAAAAAGAAAAAAATTCAGACTTCTTCCCTGGTTTAAAGGGAGAGCCAAAAAATTTTATGGGAATTTTCCATATTGCTAAAGGAAAGGTACCCTGGCCCCTAACTCCTGTAATGTGGAAGATATACCTGTTCTTATTGTCAGATAACTAGCCTAGTTAAGGTCAAAGAACCTTATGTCTCCCCAGTTGACCACTATGTAATTACTTTTTTTCAGTCACAAAAAATAATCTTAAACATTGCTGAGGGATTGCATTCTGGTTCGGTGAAGAGAATCCCAATTTTGAAATAACCAATCTTTAAGGTATTAGACTACACAAATTAGTTTAGTAGCCACACCATGTATATGTATACCAGAATGAATGAATATAATTCATGGTAATGAAATGTGTGAACTTTTTGTAGCTAAATGCTACTCCCTAGCTTAGTGCTCTGTAATGAGTTGGATAATTTAATAGATGTAACAGACAGATAAACAACACAAGAAGGACAGTGTTTCTCTTTCTCTTGTATTTTGTTTGAGCTTATCCTGCATAATTAAACATTGTTGTTAGCAGAAGAAAGAAATAAAGAGGGTTGGGAGACTTTGTTTAAAAAGACTTGTTTAAAAGGACTTTTTCAGCATATTTTAGTATTGCAAGACAAATTATAGGTGTTATTACTGACAAAAAAACGGAAGGAAAAGATAGATTAAACTCAATTTTACTGTATCAAAGAAAAGGATAAAATGCCAGAAAAAATCTAAGTCCTATATAGTATAAATAAATGTGAACATATATACATATAGGCAATGTATATATGTAAAATACATAACATAAAGTTATAGCAAGGAAAAAAACTCATCTTCAATAAGTACAATGTAACCTACAAGGGAACTTAAAAAATATGGATATAACTTGGGGCCTCCTCGCCTGAAACCAGTGTGTTGAATAACTAGTCACACCAGGAAATCAAGGAGAATACTAAGGAGAGACATTCTAGGTGCTGGAAGAAATCTCAAACAAGCATAATATTTGTTAACAATACTATTGTTAATACTTTGTTAAAATGTTTTATGATCTATAAGTATTTATCCACTAGACTATTCTCAGTCAGACTAGACCCTAAGAAATCCCATACGATATTGTACTGGGGAAATGACAGTGGAATAATGACCGTAAGAGAAACCAACAAGATTTTGGCTTCTATTCTCTTAAGAATAAAAAAGGAAAAAAATAAACCTGGTAACAATCCAAATCAAGAACCCCATCAGGCTATAGTTTTTCCTTAAAAAAGTAAAATTGGTCTTTGAGATTTGATTGGATGTGGAAGTAAAGCTTAAATTTTTTTTTTCTTAATGGATTTTGTTGGCAATATACAGAAAGGATAATGGTTCTAAAATTTATTTTATATCCTGATAGTTTATTGTTTGTTAATTATTTCAATTTTTTATTATTGTTTGATTCTTTAGGTGTGACTAGTGGTAGGACACTGGCACAGTAGGAAGATGAAAAGTTAGGAGGGAGAATAATAATAGACAAGAAAGGAAAGAACTAGAAACTAAAGAGATACAATCATTTGGGAAATGATTGAATAAATTGCAAATGTAATAGAAATTATGAAAAAAGATTATATCAAAGAACCTTGGGAAATGAGAACTGACACTACAGAGGAAAAAAGACTATTTCCTGTCCCCCTCTACTGCATCTACTTTTCTATTCCTTCTACCTCGATTATTTTCCACTCTGCTGGCTTTTCTATTTCTCCCCTGACTGCCTCTGCTTTGTTATGGATTCAGAGTATTAGAGGCAACATGGATGTTATCAAAGACTGTATAGAAGAAAAAAGTTTTAGGAAAAAATCTAGGAAAAAATTAAAAGGTTGATGGTACAATATATTAAATAAAATGTTAAAAAAAGATGAAAGTAGTGAAATAAATTTTCTGCCCATTAAAATAAAAGGAATAATCATTAAACAAAAGTAATCAAAAGATTAATAATTCAATATGGACATAATTTTGCATTTTTATTGCTTAACAATGAGGAAAAAAAACCTATAATTGTTATGACCAGACTGAATTTCCCATGGTATGGAAAGTAAATGTATTGGTAATGATAAATATTTAGTAATTTTTTATTACCTAACATGAACAATGGAATAAAAGAAATAAACCATTTCTTCATTTTATTGCCTGCCACATGCACTTAAACTCTCCTCAGAGTTCAAGTTCTTGGACATGTGGTTAATGGTTTTTATCTCAGATAGGTTATTACCAATTTCACCTTTAATTTCTCAGGCTCTTAATCCTGCTCTAGACTGCTTGGTCTTCCTTCTGGAAAACCCTCTATTCCTAATTATTATTTTTTACCATCATTATCATCAATATCAGTATGCTTAGATAGCCTCATCACTTTCTTTAGCTAGAATGCTATTTCTTCATTTCCAAACACACAATATCTTTTCTATTATTCTTTTTTGGGGAATAAGGATTCCCCATGAGGGCAGAATTGCTCCACCTACTGTGAATCACATAATAAAATTATATCACAAAATACTGTTGGCCACTTTTCTTCTTTAAAAAACTATCAGGGGGGCAGCTGGGTAGCTCAGTGGAGTGAGAGTCAGGCCTAGAGACAGGAGGTCCTAGGTTCAAACCCGGCCTCAGCCACTTCCCAGCTGTGTGACCCTGGGCAAGTCACTTGACCCCCATTGCCCACCCTTACCAATCTTCCACCTATGAGACAATACACCGAAGTACAAGGGTTTAAAAAAAAAAACTATCAGGGATATTTTGTAAAAGCCTACTCAAAGGAAGATGAAAAACAAACAGAAGGAAAGAGAAGGTTCTTGTGTAAAACTTGAAAAAGAATTGGATAGAACCTGACTGAGAAGCACATCACCAAGAAATATGGGAATAAGTAGCTAAATGGCAAGGATTTACCCCAATCCAGTCAAGAATAAGGAACAATCACTTGGTAAGCAACTGAAAGTAGAAGTGTTGCCTTAGACACTTATGAAAACTCTTTGAGCATAAGGCGAGGTTATCAGAAAATTTAAGATAGATTTGAGGCATTCTTTGATCTTTAGTGATTCAATTTCTCCAACTGATCAATTGTTGGAGTACTACACAATTTCAGTAGTTTGAGAAAACAAAGAATCTAATAAAGCCCTAAATCTTCCACTTTTATTTCTTTGGGAGAATGTTAAGGGAGAAACCAGGGAAAGGTTCCTTGAACAGTAAATATGTGTCTAGGTGGGTATGAGAGACAGGAATAACAGGAAGGGGCCCACAAGTAGGGAGTCTAAAGTTTAACAGCAAAGGGGTGTCTGTTACTGAATTGGCTGTTAGGTCCAACTGCCAACTCTGAAGCACCAAGACTAGGCCTATGGTAATCAGCAAAGTAAAGGCAGGAGTTTGTAAGTTAAGGCAGCACATTTAATCAAGGACAAACTAAGATTAAGGATGGGAATAGGGTTTACTACACTTAAAAACTAAGGGCAAGGGGCAGCTGGGTAGCTCAGTGAAGTGAGAGTCAGGCCTAGAGACAGGAGGTCCTAGGTTCAAATCCGGCCTCAGCCACTTTCCAGCTGTGTGACCCTGGGCAAGTCACTTGACCCCCATTGCCTACCCTTACCACTCTTCCACCTATGAGACAATACACCGAAGTTAAAGGGTTTAAAAAAAAAACTAAGGGCAAACTACAGGGGCAGGGAAAGGACTTGACTACACTTTCCTATGATCTAAGCAAGACAGGGCCAAAAGAAAGCTGTACTGGAGTCACAAGGGAAAAGTTCCTCCCAACCTGGTTCCAGCCAGGTTTGGTCAGCTTAGCTGAGGACCTGAGGGTGGCTTTACTTGGGATCTCATGGCTAATCCAGGGATGGTTTCAGGAT
>NW_025395791.1:0-4582 GCF_016433145.1 Gracilinanus agilis | reverse complement strand
GCTTGGAGCTGGAGCGGGAGCACGAGTTCCGGATGTTCGGCCTCTTTTCCCAGATGCTGGGCATCCTTAAGCAGGGAAGTGGGGCCTCCTTGGGCCCAACTGCTCCAGCTCCTCTGCCAGCCTTTGGCTTAGCCTTTGAGGACCAGAGGGGAGCCAGAATTCCCCAGAGGCCAGAGCAGACATTTGCTGGCTCCTTTAGGCTGTGGAACCCCGGACCCAAGCACCCGCAGAGGAGTCCTTACCTCTCCACCCGAGGAAATGACATCAGCTCCAAACGCAGTTTCTCCCAGGAGGGCTTTGCAACCTACCTTGCAAACAAATACGACGAAGAACAAAACCCCAGCGTGAGTATGGCTGTCCTGGGAGCCCGAGGGTCAGGGTGGTTTGGAGGGGTCCAGCAACGAACAGTGGGAAGAGCCAAATGCTGCTTCTGATGATTACCGTCCTGGACAAATCCCCTCACCTCTCTTGGCCTCAGTTTCCATCTCTGTAAAAGGAGAGATTAGATTCAGTGGCCTCACAGGTCCTTTCCGACTTTGGGTCTAAGATCCTGTGAGCCCCTGAATAACTCCCAGGAGACCTTTTTATCTCTACTTTCAGGCCCAATTGTGGGGGAGACCCAGAGGCGTATCATGAGTGGGTACCTGGTTCAGAATGCTCCAGCCCAGTTTCTGGCCCCTCTTTTGGAAAACTTGCTTTTCTCTGGGCACAGGAGCATTTGATGTCCTTTTGCCGCCTCGTAGGAGACCTCAGAGCCTTGTTCTTGGCCTTGACCCTTGGGAGCCAATTGTTCTTCCTGGCTTTAGGATCCCCAGCCCCATCCTGCCTCCAAAGCAGGAGCCTGACGCTCTCTCCAGAGCCTGCAGTGACCGCATTTTCTCCCTCCCTTCTCTAGGGCATCATTAATTTGGGGGTCAGTGAGAACAAGCTCTGCTTCGATCTGTTGTCCAATCGGGTAAGTGTTGCCTTGGGTTTCTCTTTCTTTCTGGCCAGGTCAGCCTCAAGGGCCCCAAGCAGAGAGGGGAATGGAGGAGCAGGGAAGGCAGCCTTCCACTTAGCAGAACTTAGAGACAGAAGGCTATTTAGCGATTACCACTAGACTATCAAGAAACAAGGCAGTGGGGCAGCTGGATGGCTCAGTGGATTGAGAGCCAGGCCCAGAGATAGAAAGTCCTGAGTTCAGATCTGCCTTTAGGCTCTTCCTAGCTGTATGACCCTGGGCAAGTCACTTACCCCCCATTGCCTGCCTCGTCCTTTTCTTCTGTCTTAGAACCAATACACATTATTGATTCTAAAGATGGAAGGTGAGGGTTAAAAAAAAAAAAAAAAAAGAAGCAAGGCATTGTAAAAAAAAAAAAAAAAAGAAGAAGAAGAAGAAGAGGCAATGTAACAGAGAGAACAGAGAGCTAACTTCAGTGTCAGGAAGACTTGAGTTCAAGTTCTGTCTTGGGAACATGCTGGCTTTGTGACCTTGGGAAAGTCCCTTAATGCCCAGGTAACGCTTCAAAGGCTCTCAGTTGTAGAATAGTTGCTGATCTACGTTGGCAGAGGGGCTTCTCCATTGGCAGTCTGTAAACCCATGAAATCACAAGTCTGAACCCCATTTTCCTCTTCCCAAGTGAAATGAAGTCTCTGTCGCTTTCTTAAGTCTAAAATCATCCACCAAACAATAAGCCAAGCCCTGATTTGGAGTGGTTGCTGATTTCTGAGATGTAAATGCAGAAGCCAAACATTTTAATAGTAACGAAGGCAAAAGCCTAGAAGGCAAAATCTATTGCCAACAACTCTGACGTGGGTACCAGCTTCTCCCCCGGGACCACCAGTACCCGAGACTAACCTACAAAGGAAGAGTTTGCCCAGGCTTTTGGTCTGGTTCTCTTAAATCAGCCCTGGGTTTTGGAGCTGACAGGAGGCAGCCAGATGGGGCCACTTTGTCGAAAAGCATTATGGCTCTGGAGTCTAGCCACCTTGGTGGCTTTTCCCACGGGCCTGTGTTATCCTGTGTTGTGACTGTTCCTAGGCTATTCTGTTAGTTGCTGGAAGTATCCCAAAAGGTACCCCAAAGCACTGAGTAATAATGTCTCTGTTAAAAGATCAGTGATAGGAGGCAACAGGTGAGAGCCAGATCTAGAGACAGGAGATCCTGGATTCATTTCTGGCCTCAGACACTTTCTAGCTGTGTGACCCTGGACAAGTCTCTTAACCCACTTGTCCAGCCTTTACTGCTCTTCTGTCTTGGAACTAATGCACAATATTGATTCTAAGACAAAAGGAAAGGGTTAAAAAAAAAAGATCAATGAGAGCCGTATCCTTGATGTTTCTTTTTGAGCCTTTCCCTATTTTCTTGGCCAGAACTTGCAATTTCTTGGAAATAAGAATAAATGGGATCCTCCCAGACTGAATGTCTAGGAAGTGTCAGTTGGCAATTCTGTGGTCATTTCTCCTACTGAGAATTTTTTGAGACAAGATAGCTCCTAGGGATGTATATATGGCCTCAGCATATTTGACAAGGGTTAGATAGAGTCAGCATGGCAGATGGAAACAGAGACACCTGTGGGGTTCTGGTATTTTATCAGCCTTTGTGCCGGCCATGCCTGTATGGCTCGCCTGGGTGGACTGGGGCATCCTTAAGACTGTCCTTTTTGCCAACAGCTGAACCAGTGTGATATGCATTACATCGAACCTTCCTTGTTGCAGTACCCAGAGTGGAGGGGACACATGTTGTAAGTAGCCTGGAGCCTTTGCAAAAACTGGCCAAGGTGAGTGGGATGTGAGGGGGACCAGTGAGAGATGGTGGATCAAGACCTGGGTTCAAGATCTGGGCTTCCTGCTTCCTACCAGGGGTGACCAGGGATGAGCCACTTCTCATTTCTGAGCCTCATTTTCCTTCCCTAGAAAATGAGAGGGTTGGAGCAAGATAGAACATTGAAACATGTAGGATTGTTCTTAAAATTGCAAGCTTTTGATGGGTAGCAGAAAAAGACTTGGTCTCAGACCTGGGAAGCCCTGGCTCAAATCCAATTTGGGACATATATTGGTCCTGTCACCCTGGGCAAGTCACTTAATGCTCAGGGCAACTTATTAATGCAGTAAGTTGCAGAGTAAGTAAATTAGCAGAGGGATTTCCCTCACTATATATTCCCTATACCAGTGATGGCAAACCTTTTAGTGATCAAGTGCCCAAACTGCAACCTTCATATTGCATGTGAGCCCCCTGCCTTACATCAGACAGGGGAGAGAGGAAGCGCTTCTTTTAAGCTGCTGGGCAGATGATGTGAGAAATGTCCTTAGGTGCATGTGGAGAGGGGGAAGAGAGTAAGCAGCCCCCTCCGGCACTCATGCCATAGGTTTGCCAACATGACCCCATACTGATACAATCACCAGTAAAATTTAAAAGAAAAGAAAAGATCTTAAGCTCCAAAACTGAGGGTTTAAATACTTTTAATCATTGAGAAATATTTCATTCTGAAGATCCCTCATGTGGAAGAGGCCTTATTTTTCTTGACCCCAAGGAGCAAAACTAGAAGCAATGGGTTAAAGAGAGGTATTTTCCAATAAGATACCAGGTACAGCCAGGAGTGTGCTGGAAAATATTTAACAACCAGGCTTTTTAGGGGGAATAACAAATCATGAAACAACAACACACATACTTCCTCAATCTCTCTGTTTCTCTGTCTCTGTTTCTCTCCCTTTTAAATTTAATCTGCATTATTAACATTTTCTCCATCACTTTCTTAAGTCTAAACAATCAACAAAACAATAAACCAAGCCTTGATTTGTAGTGACCACCAATTTCTCAGATGTAAATGCTTAAGCCAAAAATTTAACAATGGTCCAAGTTGACACCATCGTGTCCCTAAGTAGAACTGTCCAAAAATGGAAAGTAGTAGGTTCCCCATCCCAAGAGATCTTCAAGGAGGAGTTAGATGACTAATTGGAGAGAAAATTCCTGTCCATGTATGGGTAGGATTCAATGACTTCTCAGATCCTTTCCAACTCTGAGATACCATAATACTGTGCTTATGTCTCTATGGTCCTTTCCACCTCAAACAGCCTAAGTCTAAAAGCTCCATGAACTCTCTCAGGGATTGATTGATTCAGGGGAACTGGGGATGATTATCATTCCATTCTGCCTTAAAGGGTCATGGGTCAGACATCTCGGTCCTTCCTTGCCTGTTTGAGTGGCAAAAGCTAGAGCATTTCCCTGGCCCAGAACTAGGCCCAGTGGAATAGATCTTACGTTCAAGCCAGAATGAGGACAATTTGGGGGAAGATCCCTATACCTTGCAAAAGGCTGTAAGTTCTCTAGTTAACGGGTCTGCTTATGTATCTTTGTTATAGCCTTCGTGAAGAAGTAGCCCGCTTCCTGACCTACTATGGCAAGGCTCCCACTCTACTCAAACCAGAAAATGTGAGTTGTTGGCCTCATACCCTTTGGTCCCCTGCTAATCCCAGGAAAAAAGTGCCTGTATTTTTCTAAATTGAAGAAAAAAGAAAAG
Organism: Gracilinanus agilis; assembly: GCF_016433145.1. Taxonomy (NCBI): domain Eukaryota; kingdom Metazoa; phylum Chordata; class Mammalia; order Didelphimorphia; family Didelphidae; genus Gracilinanus; species Gracilinanus agilis. Next base: position 83 of record NW_025395791.1, on the reverse strand, counting down.
AAGGAATAAAAGAAGGAAGGGAGGCAGGGAGTAAAGGAGGAAGGGAAGAAGGCAGAAGAAAGAAGAAAAGAAGGAATAAAGGA
>NW_025395790.1:0-3112 GCF_016433145.1 Gracilinanus agilis | reverse complement strand
GAGGAAGGGAAGAAGGCAGAAGAAAGAAGAAAGGAACATAGAGAAAGACGGAAGGAAGAAAATAGAGAGAAGGAAGGAATAGAGAAAGAAAGAGGGAAGGAAGGAAGCAATGGAAAGAGAAAGAAGGAAGAAAGAAGGAAAGTTGGGATCCTTTTCCCATTCAATTGATCAGTAAGCATTCATTAAGTATTTTGCCTGTACAAGACACTGTATTGAGGATGTAGGAATAGTAAGAGCAGTCCCTGTCCTTAAGGAGCTGGCAGTTTAATAGGAGAGAGAACATGTAGGGGAAGGTGAAGAGCAAGGACCCTGGGCTATGCATTTGTCTTGCCTCGCTCCCAGGCTCAACCATTCTCATCTTGTCCATGTGACTTTGGCCAAGTCCCTTAGCTTCTCTAGGGTTCAGGCCCTTGGCTTTAAAATGAGGGGATTCAACTAGATGACCTCTAAGATCTCTTCCAACTTTAAGTATTTAATCCCATAACCCAAAGTTCTATCCTGCTTTGCTGACCTTCCCCGAGAGTTGTCCTGCCCCATTTCTCTACTACCTGGGGTTGCCGAGCATGGGTAGGGCCATATTTCCCGGATGGAAGCCTTGGGGTTAACTGAGGCAGATAGAGAGATTTGGGCTTTTTTTCAGAAGTGGCCATGGGCAGTGGAGACATGCAAGAGAAGAACTCTAACTGCGTCCTCCACGGGCGTTAAATTGGGGCAAGGGCCTCTTCTGACCTCTGACTTTCTCCCTCTTGGGAATGCTAGACAGGACTGCTAGCTCAATTAAAAAGGTTATTGGTGCCATGGATGCTGGCTACATCTTTGCATCTGATGTGTCATCCTCAGGTGACCCTGCTCAATGGCTGTGGCTCTGTCATCTCAGCACTGGCCACGGTTCTGTGTGACCCCGGGGGTAAGTGGGTGATGTTGAGGCCCTCCGTGTTTGAGAGGTATCATAGCTCAGCAAGGTGGTCTTGGGATTCAGAATGGAGGATTGTGGGTTTGAGCCTTCCCTTTGATAACCTATTAGCAGGGTGATGCTGGAAACCACTAGACTGTCCCTCATTCATAAGATAGAAATAAGAGTCATTTGCATTCCCTGCCTCCCTGGATTGCTGCGAGGATCAACTGGGATAATGTCCATAAAGCCCTTGGTAAACCCCAAAGGACTGGAACAACGTTCGCCATTATTATTGTCATCCTTTAAGAAAGCATCACGGCTTGGGAGGAATGGTCATTGGGAACCAATACGATAGGGAGTGAGATGGGCGAGCAGGTTGGGAAATACTGTTTATGGTTCAGTAATAAGACATGACTGTAAGTAAGGGGGGTGGGGGGTGAGTTGGGGGGCTGTCAGTAAGCCTGCCTTGCCAGAGGGACAGTTGCCCATGTAGAGCCACCAAGGCTAAATGGCCAAGGGTCGACAGAGTAAGAATAGCAATAATAGGGGCACCCAGGTGGCTCAGTGGATGGAGAGCCAGGCCTGGAGCCAGGTCCTGGGTTCTAATCTGCCCTCAGGCATTTCCTAGCTATGTGACCCTCCAGAGGAGGGGGAGCAGAGTGCTAAAGACCTCCATGTCCTGCCATTGAAGAAAATGGGGGTTGTTTAACCTGGACAGGAAGGGACTTCTGAAGGTCATGATATCATGTTGTTATAGATGCAGTTAGGTGGCCCAGTAGATATAGCACTGGACTTGAAATTAGGGAGACTTGAGTTCAAATGTGACCTCAGATTCTTCCTTCCTACTTGTGTGACCCTGGGCAAGTCACTTAAGATCTGTAGCTTGCCTCATTCTCAACTGTAAAATGAAGATAATAACTGCACCTACTAGAGCAGCTAAGTGGCTCAATGAATACAGTGCCAGGCATGGAGATTAGAGGTCCTGGATTCAAATCCTGTCTCAGACACTTCCTAGCCCTGTGACCTTGGGCAAGTCACTCAACTCCCATTGCCCAGCCTTTATCATTCTTCTGGCTTGGAACCACTACTTAGTATCGATTCTAAGACAGAAGGTAAGGATTTAAGAAGAAAACAATTGCACCTTTCTTCTCACCTTATAGCAAATGCAATAATAGCAGTAAATTCTTTGCTGACCTTAAAGTGCTATATAGATGCTAACTATTATTATTATTTGGGCAGTGAGGTGGTACAGTGGATAGAGCACTGGGCCTGGAGTTTGGAAGACTTGAGTTCAAATCCAACTTCAGACACATACCAGCTATGTGACCTTGGGCAAGTCACTTAATCCTATTTGCCTCCATTTCCTCATTTGTAAAAATGAACTGGGAAAGGAAATGGCAAACCACTCCCAAATCTCTGCCAAGAAAATTCAAAGTAGGGTCAGGGAGAGTCAGACAAGACTGAAACAACTCAATAACAACAGCATTGTTATTATTATTATTATTATTATTATTAATTGAAAGAGCCTTCATGTAGAATAAGGGTTCAGTTCATTCTTTGTGACCTCAGCAAGCAAAACTAATAATAGTGGATAAAAGTAGTAGAGAAGCCTATTTAGGATTAATGTAAAAAACTTAGCCATTAAAGCTACCTCAAAATGGAATGGAAATAGTGGCTTCCCCTTCCCTTGAGGTTTTCAAGTAAATGACCACTTGAGTATGTTTCTGAAGGAGGGTTCAGCTACGGGTTTGCTTGGACGGCCTCTGAAACCCCTTTCAACTGGAAGATTCCTCAGTAATGCAATTCGGAAAAAGCTTTTTAGATCGGTTCCATCGATGTGGGGGGAGAGGATGCTCTGCGTGGCCCAGGGCAGAGGTGGATGACATCTTTTCTTCCCCTGCTTCAGAGGCCTTTCTGATCCCCACTCCCTTTTACGGTGGGATCAGCGATGATGTCTACTACTATGGGAATGTCCAGCTGGTCTATGCTCACTTGGACAGCAAGGTCAGAACCGGGGCCCCCTCTCACCGCCCATCCAGCTGAGCTTAACCGGGAATGGCTGTGAGACTGGTCTTATGGGTACCTTGGATTGGGAGAGAGCCCACATTGAGAAGCAAGGACTGATCCTTGAACTGGTGATTCTGGGGAAGGGGAGCCAATGGTTCTGAGGGGGCGGTTCAGGCTGGTAAGTCTCAGCCAGGGTCTGGGTTTCTTCCA